>NC_141036.1:56922500-56997500 GCF_052040795.2 Danio rerio
TCATGATCAGCAATGCAACGATTGGCTGACGGCACAGCTGCGTAATGACATCATCTGATTAATATTCAATTATCCATGTGAGCAAAATTACATCAAATTAGCAGTAAACGGTTTGTTAAATGTGACACGCAATAACTTTCCACATTTGTTGTGAGCTGCAGGCTTTACACTTTCATGTGTCAAGAGTATTCATCATGTATTTCAATGCAAATCAATGTATTTATTTCTACATTTAGAAAATATTTTCTTTTTTATTGTAGCCGCTTTTTTAATCGCTGTATGGAATAACTGGTTGTTTACAAAAGCATTTTGATATTGGTAAAGGCGTCTGCAACTTTTGTGAAGCATCAAATCACCGGCATATTAACTGTCAAAACATGTTTATGACTGCATAAATGTATTATTGCTTTAAAAAAGTCAAATATTCTGCATTTCTATTATACACAATTTGTACTAAAGCAATCTAAAAAGTTCATATCAATAAGTTTTCTCTGTGCACCACCAGGTGGCAGTCTTTGTACTTTCATTTCGAGAGTGCAGATTGCATAAGTTGTATTAATATATATAACTTTATTTATTTTATTAATAACTATAACTTTATATATATATATATATATATATATATATATATATATATATATATATATATATATATATATATATATATATATATATTTTAAAATATATACACTATTTTCCCAAGTGTATATAAAGTAGTTATTTTCTGTAAGAAAATATCAGAATTCGGTACATACTTTCTGTATTATATTTGCTTAAACTGAGCCGATCTAATCCTGTTTATATAAATTGAACCTGCTCCCGATCAGGTTTAAGCTAGCAGAACTGTTGCTATGACAACAACTCTCGGATCAGCTTTGAAGAACGAAACGATCCTGGATCGTGTCAAATCGTCAATATCCAAATCCAGCTAACTGAGTAATCCACGTACGAAGAACGGACCCCAGGACTCCACTGTTGTAAACAATCGCTCCATCTGGCTCACGTGGCTCTCGGCCCCGCCCAGACTCGTCAGTGCTACCAAGCCGACCAATCACAGAACTTGCAGTACGCATCGTTGCAACGTGTAGTTAGATTTTTTGAGGTGCGCATCAGCCACGCCGATAGCCACGGCGTAGGGCTTACGTCAACATGTAGGCTGCGCCGTAGCATACGCATTTGCTTGACGCAGATGTAAAAATCAGCCTATAGGTATCAAGACATTTGTGTTGCCCATTACATTACAAACCACAGGGGAGGGCAAATTCTCCAGCAGGATAGCGCTCCTTCTCATATTTCAGCCTCCACATCAAAGCTCCTGAAAGCAAAGAATGTCAAGGTGCTCCAGGATTGGCCAGCCCAGTCACCAGACATGAACATTATTGAGCATGTCTGGGGTAAGATGGAGGAGGCGTTAAAGATGAATCCAAAGGATCTTGATGAACTCTGGGAGTCCTGCAGGAACGCTTTCTTCTTCATTCCAGATGACTTTATTAATCAGTGATTTGAGTCATGTCAGAGATGTATGGATGCAGTCCTCCAAGCTCATGATGGAGTCAGACACAATATTCATTCTGTTTCCACTGCAGCATGACTTTACATTATTTATGCTCAGTGACGAGACTTTATTCTAAGCAAAGTCAGACCTTACAGTCCTAATGAAATCATTCAAAATCAAGGCATGATCATATTTTATTGTGCTAAAATAAGTGTAATCTAGAGACCTTTGCCTTTCATATAAGCCACTTCTGACACCAAATGATCAAGTTATTATTTGTTGTAACTAAAACTTGGTTAGACAAGTCTTTTGTCAGGTGGTGTACATTTTACAAAAACAAGTCTGTATAAAGAAAGATTTTAAAAAGTGCCAATTATAACATAAAATAATCATAATGATAAACTAACAAGATGACATGTATTAAGCACAAGATAAAGTTATACTGTTTGAAAATCAAATATACTGTGCAATAGATACATTTACAAACATTACACATGCATGCATATAATGTAACATTTACTTCTATAAACGCATGCACAGATGAAGACAAAATTATTAGCCATCCTGTGAAAATATTTGCCAAGTGCTGTTTAACAGAGAAATCAATTACTAAACTGTGTAGTTTAAAACATCTTCTAATAACTAATTTAATTAGTCTTTGCCATGATGACAATATTCTGCTAGTTATATTGGAACAAGTTTGCAAGTTAACAAGGCAAGTTTTGGTATTTGGGCAAGTCATTAGACAACAGTTGTTTGTAGTGTAGCCAATTGAAAAATAAATTCTTAAGGCGGCTAATAGTATTGATGCAACACAGTGGCACAGTGGTTGGTACTATTGCCTCACAGCAAGAAGGTCGCTGGTTTAAGTCCTGGCTGGGTCAGTTGGCATTTCTGTGTGGAGTTTGCATGTTCTCCCTGTGCTGGCGTGGGTTTCCTCCGGGTGCTCCAGTTTTCCCCTTAGTCCAAACACATGGGCTATAGGTGAATAGAATAAACTAAATTGGCTGTAATATATGAGTGTATGTTTGAATGTAAGTGTGTATGGGTGTTTCCCAGTACTGGGTTGCAGTTGGAAAGGCAACCATTGTGTAAAACATATGCTGGAATAGTTGATGGTTCATTCCACTGTGACGACCCCTAATAAATAAGGGACTAAGCCAAAGGAAAATGAATGCATGAATAATAATATTGACATCAGCAAGTCTAATTAGCAGTTTAAATAATAATGATTGTTTTGTTCCAGCCAAACTAAAAGAAGCAAGACTTTCTCTTGAGAACCAATTATAATATGAAATTCTGTGAATTTTTTTACATGCTTTGTTAAACAGCACTTGGGTTGAAACAAAAGTTTATACAAATTTACAAGAAATAAAATAAAAAATATTTATTTATTTCTAACGTTTTACAGGAGGCCAATAATTCTGCCTTTAACTGTACAGGCTTTGTTTTTATTGACAGTTTGAAATGGTTGCAGTTTTTAATATCTTCTGTTTTTAGTTTACTTTAACAACAGCATCAAAGTTAATGGGGCCTATCTTTGCTGGACATTATTTGTATGGAACTTTGAACAGTGCGCATACATAGAGCTCAGTCTAAAACTGTCCTTAAGTCAAAGGAATTTAACTTTTGATAATGTCAAATCTTTTGTTTCTTCCTTCTAATGTACAGCTTGTCTGTTTATATGGTCTTTATGCATCTCATGATGTAATAGTTATTCATTTGTACTTACCTAACTTCTACTCTGTATTTGGCATCACATTATTTTATTTATTTTTATTTTTTTTATATAACACAGCAAGCTTTTAACTTTTGTCATTATAGAACAAGTCTACCTGGGTGGGGGGCGGGGATTTAGGATTGTTTTATAGTATGGCCATATGATGTATGCTCTCTATATTAAACAAAAAATTGAAATAATAAATACAATTGTTTACAACAAAACAAGCATCAAAGTTTATAAGTATTACCAAATATTATTATACAATTATAAACCACAAGTTGTAGAAAAAAAATATATAAGCTATAAAACAGTAGCCCCTTTCACACAGTGATACCGGTAAATATCTGGAAAATTTCTGGAACAACTTTACCGGTAAATTCAAAAAAGTTCACACAAACACAGAGGTTACGGAATTTTTTTTTAATGACTTTAATTATTGGGTGAACTATCCCTTTCAGTATTCAATTAAAGATTAGACTTATCAGTTTATTTATGTTTGCACAAATATATATTAATTTAATATATTAAATAAATATATATTAATTATATATATATTAATATAAAGTACAGCATGTATACAGTGCTCAAGCATAATCGAGTTCACCTCTCACAGATTTTCTTTAGGTTATATTATAATACATTTGTGCATATAATTAAATTGTGCATTAAATTAGTCAGTAAGTCTAAATAATTGTACACCCAAACTAATGTTTTCAATTTAAAAAAATTAATAAACAAGTAAAACAAAGCAAAACATAAAAATCTGAAAATTTGTTAAAAATCAATCTATCTATCTATCTATCTATCTATCTATCTATCTATCTATCTATCCATCTATCTATCCATCTATCTATCCATCTATCTATCCATCTATCTATCCATCTATCTATCCATCTATCTATCTCTATAGCAAACAATTAATTTGAATTTAAATGCATTATCTTTTTATTTCTAAATGCATTATGTAAACAAACTCTAATTTTAATGTTTAAATGCACCAATTATAAATAGAAATTATTGGCTACATTCCCTGAGAATCAGATTAAAATATTACATTTCCAAAGGGGATGTCCTCGTTTATTCTAAACACTGTTATACAAGTCACTAATGATAATGATAATGTCCAAATGCATAAATCTCAATTCAATTAAAATAATCTGGAAAAAAAAAATCAAGAGAAAATAAATAAATATAATAATATATTTTAAATAATATCTAAAATATAATTATTAATTTGTAATATATAATTAACAAATATTAATAGTTATTAATTAATTTTAAAAATAAATATACAACTGTATATATTTATATAATAATATAATCTCTGTGCTTTTACTTCTTTTTTTTAAATCCTCCTCGTCTCATGCATTTGATTGTAAATAATTTTATTGTGTTTACATATACAAAACGATTTTGTGCCAACATCTGGGGCCTGTTTCAGTAAGGAGGTTCAAACAACTCAGAGTTTAAACTTGAACTCTGAGTTGATTTACCGAGAGATTAAAAACTCAGAGTTTTCAGTTTCAGAACAGCTGATCTGAGTTGGGTCAATCAACTTCGAGTAGACCAACTCAGAGTTAAGCACGCACACCGTGACTTTAAAAAGGCATTATCAATGGAGCGCAGACATTACGAGTGACTATGGCAATATCTTATAAAAGAGATCACCATTTCTTTCTCTAGCTGAACTTGATGTTCTCATGCAAAGTTATAGCAAATATGAGTGTATATATTTGAAAAGAAGCAACCATCAGTGAAGAAGAGACAGTTAGCGTGGGAAAACAGCTGCTCAAGTTAATGCCTAATTTCACTTTAAGTATTTAAATATTTAAGTATAATAAAATAAGTAATGTAATTTGTGACGTTTATATTTTTTTCTAAACTTTTTTATACATTTATTAGTTTTAAATGATTTAACAGTGCACTTGTGTGTCTGCCTTTTTTATTGATCAAGTGATAGAGGTTAATATAACAGTAAGCAGTACTAAAAATAATTTTTAGAAAGAATAATAATCCCATTAATCTAGTTACAGTGCATGTCGAAGGTGAATTTAATTTAATTATTTATTAAAAAAGGATAAGCCATTCTAGTACAGTTCTTCTGTGTGTGACTAAAATGTAAGCAATATGTTTCCATCCAAATATATTACATAAATTTATGTGCAAAACTGGAATATTGCATAAAAGATGCGAATAAAATTCCATCCAACGAGTCAAAGAGAAAAAAATTGTCACTTCCTGATTTAACTGGCACCAAATATCAACAGTAAAAACAGAATTTACTGTGGTAGAAGAAGCTGCGTCAATTAATTCTTTTAGCCTAATTAATGTACGTGTGCCTCGATGTCAGAAGACAATGCTGAAACACAATGAACACGTGGGGCGTCTGAAGCCATGAGACGCGGAGACTCTTGACACGCACCAGACGTTCGGAGGTAATTAATAATATACACTGAAACAGTTAAGGCATTTTAAAATGACTAAAACAATATTTAAGACATGTTACAGTGTGCTAGGCCTGTTGGTTTGTCAATTTACACACATTTTCATTATCAAATGATCATGATCTTTTTTTTAATGTACATACTGTAATTTGTTCAGCAAAAGTGTTTCCATCGTAGTTTATGCGCACATTTTCTATCCAATAAAAGTTTATCCTACTCAGTTATGCGCGTTTTTTATACATATTTTAAAAAGTTATGTGCATCATGACGTTTCTATCAATCGTTTTTATGCACGTATCCAAAATGAGCATTAAAATAGGTGGGTGGAAACGTAAGGCTAAGGCGAGAAATACCGCTTCATCTTTAAAAAAGGGGAGGAGACCGACAGAAACTCTGAGTTTAGAGAATAAAACCTGCTTCTGACCAAGTTAGATTCACAGAGTAAGTTACCACAGTAACTGACTCTGAGTTAAAGTTACCTCTCTTTCAGAAACAGGCTTGACTTACCCTGCTTTCTTGAGTTTAACAAACCTGCCATTTTGAAACGGAAAACCCAGAGTTTCTCTCATTTCAAGGTTAAAATACTCTGAGTTTTCAGTTAACCTCCTTTCTGAAACAGGCCCCTGTTGTTTTTAAATGTGCTATATAAATAAAACAAACAAACTAACAAAAACAATAAATATATTTTTTGCAATAACTCATTTTAATTTAAATTCATTATCTTTCTATTTCTAACTGTGTTAGATGAATAAAATCTTATAATGGATATAAATGTTTAATAAAATGTATTTTTAATGCAGCAAAAATTATTGACAATATTCACTGAGAAATCAGTTTCAATGGGGGGTGTACTTAATAATATGCTGAGCACTGTAATACTTATGAATAAGTCACTAATGATAAGTGTCCAAATGCATGCAAAATGTCTCCAACCACTGTTTTACCATTTCTCCTGTCATTTAAAAAACATTTACAAACATCATTTATTCATCTCAAATAACAGCAGAACACATTGCTGCAAGCATGTTTATTCGGTTAGTTATTCCACACACACACACACACACACACACACACACACACACACACACACACACACACACACACACACACACACACACACACACACACACACACACACACACACACACACACACACACACACACACACACACACACACACACACACACACACACACACACACACACACACACACACACACTTCACAGCAGCAGTGGTTAGAGCTGTTAGTTTGTCCAGCTGTGGAGCCGTTCATTCATTCAGACAGACAGACACAAAGAGATGTGGGTGATTGAAAGGAAGGGTACCATAAAGTGCTCTGTGCTCACCCTGCCCCCGTACTGCAGCATGGGCGCGGGCAACACGCGCCCCGTCACGTGGGCCATCTCATCCCGGACCTTAAACTGAAACTCCTGCACGAACGGGTCGGCTTCATAGTTAGCGCTGCGCACCTGAAACACACACATTTACAAACACTGTTACAAACTAACTTGAGAGAGTTCATATGCTGGAGAAGTTGGTGGTTCATTCCGCTGTGGCGACTCCAGATTAATAAAGGGACTAAGCCGAAAAAAAAATGAATGAATGAAGGTAAAAAGCAACAGAGGCTGCGATATCTGCTGCCAGATCCATTTTCTACACCCAATCAAGTGTGCCACATGCCTGCTTTTGAGTGACGCTCCTGGCCATAAGATCGCCCCCTGTGGGCTGGCTGCAGTACAAGTCATAAAGCCCACCTCCGACGAAGTTAATGAACGAGACTTGATCACAAATAAAAAATAATAATTTATTACACTTGCAATAAAATGTCCCGAAAGATGGTTCTGGTCAATTAAGGCTCTAGTTATCATGCTGATATAGGTGCAGATCTTCATTTTTGTAAACAGTATGTTTTTAGCCAGTAATTTAATGCTATAAAAAGGGGGCGTGTCATCATGATTGACAGTTGTGACTGACAGTTTCTCTATACAGACCATCGGAGCTTCGGGAGGAGATTGAAGTGTTATGATCCGATTTCGGTTTTATTTTACCATGATAAAATGAGTTCAGCAGTCAACCGTACTTTCTGACCTACAGGATCTAGTGGAACACTGTTTTTTCAGTAAAGTGAGATCTTTATCTGGCTTTATTATTAGTTTGCTGATACACACCATGACGGGGAAAACACAGGTGATCGCTATCTAGCAGTAATTCTCTTTATGGGTCTGAAATAAGAATAAGGAAGAAAAAACTAATGTCAGCCTATCTCCACAGTGATCTCCTGTAACGTTTGTGAACTTGATTTAAAGGACGTCTGACATTTTTGAAACCTCACGTTACAGTGTTTCCTCTAGGATTTTTTGCCAGCTGTGGTGGCAGACCTTTTACACAGATCTACCAATTCAGTGTGAATTAATCCGAAAAGAAATCGGATTTTCGATTAATTGCACAGCCCTAATGTTAACCATGTTGAAACTCGGATTATATGAGAGCATTATTTTAAATACTCTGGTATCTCTCTTGAGCACACAGGATGTTTGTCAAAAGCGTTTCACACTTTGAGCTGATAATATTCCAGCTCAGATCCTGCTGTACTTCAGTGTAAAAATACTCTGAGGTATTTTTAGCTTGGCCTCAGAGAGGCTTTTTCGTTTTGGTACATTTCACCAACGCTTTCCTCGCTGCACTCATGTTTAGAGATTTCAACATCTAAATCCACCACAGCAACACTGATTCACTGCCTGATTGGCTGCCAGTTTAATAAGGCATCAAGAGCAGCAGGGCTTCAATCTCTGAGCTGATCTGAGCGCAGCAGGACTGTAAATCTGCAAACAGCGAGGTAAAGAGTCTAGTCAATCAGCTCAATGTAAAGTCATCACTGACCTCCATTGATACTGATATAAAGCATGAATGCACAAATAACAGCATGAGGCAATATGAGGTTTCAAACATGGCTGGAAGAACTTGGACCATCCTCAGAAGAGCGGATATTAGTATGATATTGCTGTGCAGCCAAATTAGCATGAATACATATTTCAGAATATTACTATTAATTAATTGACAGAGTTATTACATTAATTTGGAAATACAAAAAAGTTACTTGACAAGTTAATCAAATTAAATCAAGTATAAATTATAAATATCTAAGCCTACATTTCTCATTTTCTATAAATGTAAAACAGCTACAAATTAAACAAAATAAGAAAATAATTGATAAAGCAGACATTTGAAATATATATATATATATATATATATATATATATATATATATATATATATATATATATATATATATATATATATATATATATATAAAATATATAATTACATATAAATATATTAAAAAACAATAACAATATTACTAAAACCTTCAACAAATTAAGAAAGATTTTAAATAAAAAAACTAATTTAATATAAATTTAAAAATGTATAAATTTAAATTTATTTAATATATTTAAACAATTAAATATAATAATAATTGTAACATGATACTAATATAACACTGGTGCATTACACCTAACCACATAAATATTAATTTATTTATTAATATCAATTTAATCAATAATAAGCAATCAATTACGTAGGATAACCATAGGGGGGAAAAAATAATACAACTGTGTTATTAGAAAAGTTAATTAAGCTTTTTTCAGCTTGTTGCAGTGAAATTTCTCATTAAAATTTTTGTTCATTTTGTGAACTAAATTAAGTTGAAAAATTATTGTTATTTTAAAAAGCATAAACTAAAAGAAGTTTTGAAATTAACTATAATTAAAATCAAACAATCAAAAATAGACAAAAATTTATATGAAAAAGCCTACTGTAAATAACCTTTTAAATAAAATGTAAAAATATTAATGACAAAATAAAATAAGTTGAAGTAAAAAAATAAATAAATAAATAAAAAATAACCTATAATTAGATAAAGATACAAAGCAAAACAAACATTTTAGCCACGCTTAAGTTCAAAAACAGAAAAAAAAAGTATTCAAATTAGCAATGAAATCTATAGAAGTCTGATATTAAAATGTTGATTATTTCATGCATACAGGAGGTACTAAACAGCACTCACCAGTCTGCTGATCTCCTCCTGTCGGTCTGGTGCGGAGCGCGCCGTGGCTTTGATCATGGTGGACGTCTGATTATCTGTCAGTTTCTTGATGCACCGCTGCCCTGCTACAATATTGCAAACCTAAAAGGATGCACATATAAAACAAGTGGGAGATTATGAGATTTCATAATAATAATAATACAAGTCACCTCAAATCCTGATAACGATATTTATCATGATATAGTAACAAATTCAAGAAACTAATAGTTTAAAAGTATTGACCACGTGAAAAACTAATACATAATTAAACTACAACCCCAAACCAGAAAAAGTCGGGAAAGTATAGAAACCGCAAATAAAAAAAAAGATAGTAGTGATTTACAAATCGACTTTGACATTGCAGACAATATGAACACAATATTTCATGTTTTGTCTGGTCAACTTCATTTAATTTGTGAATATAGATCATTTCCTGTCATTCAGACCTGCAACACACTCCAAAAAAAGTTGGTGCAAAAATTATTTGGTACAAAAGCAGCATCCTAGAAAGTTCTAGTCCTTCAGGAGCAAAGATGGGCCGAGGATCGCCAGTTTGCCAAACATAATTGAGAAAATAATTAAAATGTTTAAAAACAAACAATGTTCCTCAGAGAAAGATAGGAAGGTATTTTATATTTCACCTTCAACAGTGCAGAACATCATTAAAAGATTTAAGGAATCTGGAGGAATTTCAGTGTGTAAAGGACAAGAGAACAACCCTAAGCTAAACTAAGCTGAACAAAATCTTCTCTCTGTTGGAGGGGGGCTAATTATTCTGACTTTAACTATACATTGTTAATTAAAAAGCAAATGTAACCATTATGTGTGTTGCACTATTCTAAAGCATACCGTAGTATAAATAGTATAAGTAGAGCATTTACAATGAAAGGGGATGTGCTACCGACGAAGGGGTGGGCTGCTGATCAAAGGGAGGAGCTATCATGGGTGTTGACGTTGGATTATTTTGGATTGTGCAAGCAATATTTCTCTCATGTAACGCAACTGATTATGGCGACTCCCGATGGTCAATGCAGTTGTACTCATTCATTCATTCATTTTCTTGTCGGCTTAGTCACTTTATTAATCTGGGGTCGCCACAGCGGAATGAACCGCTAACTTATCCAGCAAGTTTTTTACGCAGCGGATGCCCTTCCAGCCGCAACCCATCTCTGGGAAACATCCAAACACTCATTCACATACACACTCATACACTACGGACAATTTAGCCTACCCAACTCCCCTGTACTGCATGTCTTTGGACTGTGGGGGAAACCGGAGCACCCGGAGGAAACCCACATGAACGCAGGGAGAACATGCAAACTCCACACAGAAACGCCAACTGCTATTTGCTAGTTTTGTCATTTGCACCTGGGAAACGGTTTGAATTTCGGCTTTAAAAAGTTAGTGTTCCTTATGGGATTGCACTAAACTCCACACTACATGATTTCTCATGATGCTGTTATTTATTTATCTGTCTACACTCCTGTAATGACGTGAATTATTGCTCTATAAATAATGCATTTTGCCACACCCTATTTTGTCCGTGTAATTTATATATAGTAATGACTCATGTTGCACAGCACTAAAAAGAACAGAGTGAGTGAGTGTGTGTATGACAGACTCACCTCCAGAGGCAGGTATGTGTGTTTCTGCTCCTGTCCCACCTGTAGACAGGGCAGGTGAGGGTACTTGAGCTGCAGGTTGTACTTCTCTCTGAAATACTGAGCTACTGTCCGTTCTACAGTTTGGCCGTTCTCCAACTGCAAAGGGAACCTGGGAAAACATCAAGACACTTGATTTAACAACACTAGAGACCTGTACTCCTGTATTTAAACACTAGAGGGCAGCATGGCACAGCATTTGATCCTACTGTTTTCCTCTTTACCCTATACCAGATAACAGATGGCTAACAGATGACTCTGGCTCAGTTATACCAGACATAGTAAGACCATAGACTCAGTTATGCCATAGCGTGTTCTGTCAGATGATTCCCATCCTGTCCATCATGAGTTTTACCTTCTCACTTGAGGTGTTCGATACACTCCTATTAGTTCCTAACAAATCATTTCAAACTTGCATTCATCCCCTGCGCTATAAAGCTTTAAATATGAGTGAGATTTATATTGTATAATGTGTTTTGTGTATTATGTGTGATATGCTTGTATGCTGCAATCAAATTATCTTCGGGAAATAAACAAAGACTAACTAACCTTTTTTACACTTTCCATCATACTTTGCTTGAATTATGGACCTTTAAATCCTACACAATCAGGGAGTTGTTTATATAAAATGAATGAAATTAACACCAGCATGATATATTTCATAATTCATGCATTTAATATTAAATGAAAACTTGTTAAAATTAACTTTTAAAAAAATTATTTTCAGAAGACTAGTTAGGTTACGAGACTGCCCAATCTCATCATTTAGCAGATAAACACTAACACAACATTGAATAAAACATAACAATTTTACTCATTTCTAAGAGAGTTTAAATACAGGATAAAATACAGGCTGAAGGCACTAAACATTTTTCTGCAGGCACAAAACTAAATAACTAGGCTCTCAATTTCATTTATTGTATAAACTTTCACACTCACTGGCCACTTTTTTAGGTACACCTCTCCAACTGCTGGTTAATGCAAATTTCTAATCAGCCAATCACATGGTAGCAGCTCAATGCATTTTGGCATGTAGACATGGTCAAGGCGATCTGCTGCAGTTCAAACCGAGCATCAGAACTGGGAAGAAAGAGGAAATATCCAATGAGCGGCAGTTCTGTGTGCGCAAATGCCAGAGGAGAATGGCCAGACTGGTTCCAGCTGATAGAAAGGCAACATTAACTCAAATAAGCACTCGTTACAACCGAGGTCTGCAGAAGAGGATCTCTGAATACACAACACGTCCAACCTTGAGGCAGATGGGCCACAGCAGCAGAAGACCACACCGGGTGCCGCTCCTGTCAGCTAAGAACAGGAAACTGAGGCTACAATTCACACAGGCTCGCCAAAACTGGACAATAGAAGATTGGAGAAACGTTGCCTGGTCTGATGAGTCTCCATTTCTGCTGCCAGATTCGGGTGGTCGGGTCAGAATTTGGCATTAACAACATGAAAGCATGGATCCGTCCTGCCTTGTATCAATAGTTCAGACTGGTGGTGGTGTAATGGTGTGGGGGATATTTTCTTGTCACACTTTGGGCACATCAGTACCAATTGAGCATCGTGTCAACGCCACAGATACCTGATTATTGTTGCTGACCATGTCCATCCCTCTATGACCACAGTGTACTCATCTTCTGATGGGACTGCTCAATCCAGCTACTTCAAGCAGGATAATGCGCCATGTCATAAAGCACAAATCATCTCAGACTGGTTTCTTGAACATGACAATGAGTTCACTGTACTCAAATGGCCTCCAAAGTCACCAGATCTCAATCCAATAGGGCACCTTTGGGATGTGGTGGAATGGGAGATCCGCATCATGGATGTGTAGCCGACAAATCTGCAGCAACTGTGTGATGCTATCATGTCAATATGAAGCAAAATCTCTGAGGAATGTTTCCAGTGCCTTGCTGAATCTATGCCACGAAGGACTAAGGCAGTTCTGAAGGCAAAACAAGGTCCAACCCGGTACTTGTAAGGTGTACCTAATAAAGTGGCCGGTGTGACTTTCACACATTTCTGATATACTTCAAATCAAAATGTTCCATGCGGATATCAAATGCATTAAAGCACTGTGGCTTTGCCCTCTGTAATCAATACATTCATAGCTCGCATCACTTCCTGTGCTGGTTTGACTCACGTTTGGTGGCTGGCAGGCCGGCGGGTCACATTGCAGACGCGGTACTTCCTCCGCATGGTCCCGCAGTGGGTCACCTCCACCTTCAGACCTGCACATAAACCAACCCATGAGAATGAAGTACGTACACCAAGACACAAACTTAGTGGTTGCAACATTTTCTTAGATACGATTCAGTTTTACGGCTCTGACACTAAATCAAACAGGCACCAAATAAATTTGCTGTTCATACTATGGATAAAGCGACTTTTAAAAGTATTATATTAAAGCAAGCATGTCTTAATCTTTTTTTAAAAATGCAAAAACATAACATACTTTTCATATTTCACTTTGTGTCTTTTTTCATTCTTTTTAAACCAGTTTCAACAATTTTAATCTGATAATTGTATTCTTTTACTCATCATTGCACGCACACGCACACGCACACGCACACGCACACACACACACACACACACACACACACACACACACACACACACACACACACACACACACACACACAAACACACGCACACGAACACGCACACACACACAGATTTGAGTCCAATCAGGTTAAAACATTTACTGTATGTATGACGCAGTAAATGGTGTTATGTGAGAGTATAACTGTTGTTGACTTGAGATTGAAAGCAGAGCAGCCCACAAACTCTGCGAGTGTTGGAGCAGGTTGAATCTGCAAAATATCCTCAGTAAACTTTCTTTAACTGAATCTCGGACTCCTACTCTTCTTCGTCTGGCAGACTGGTCATTTTTGGGTTATAACTGTTGGTAGCCCAACAATTTTGTTGCACACAAGCTGACTAGTCATGTCTAATCTGCTCCTACATCAACTATATTACACGTGTGCTCCCCAAGATTTTAGATGACTCTGTGTTGTTTTACGCTAAGAGTAAACAACCCTCCTCCACCCTAGTTCCACCTGTGTTTAAATCTGCTATGGGGTTACACATGGTTTCCGCTACATTCATTCTTCAATGGCGGGGTGCCACACCAAAATGCATCCCACCACGGCTACATTCCAGCTTTCCATTCAAAACCTTCAGTCATTGTTGATGTTTTTAATGGCGGGTTATAATCTTATTTAATAAGTTAAAAAACTTATTAAAAGGTAAGGGAATTAGAACAGCGCAAACATTTCTGTAATCGTAGTAGTGCTGTGCGTTATTTGTTTAACCCTTTGAGGTTATGTGCGGACTAACAGGTGCGTGAGGCCAGCAAACAAGGCATAGCTTTCAGTTAGGATGAACACAGTTTCCATAAATGTACTTTATTTAAAGATAAAGGTCTGTGCTTATGCATACAATGACTCGATCTTGCTGGAGTTTATAGCCGTTTCACTTTACTTCAGGACGCATTACCACTGCTCTGTAGGTCTACTGGAAAATTAAGAAATATTCCTAGCAAATCTAATGAATGTTGAGACATTCTCACTACATAAACGTGCTAAATCGCACTTCAGCAGCATTTATTTGAGAGCGCACAAGAAGATCTGCGCTTGAACAGCGTATATTTGAGGGGGTGTACAAGATGTTTAGTGCACGAGCGGAGGAATTCGGCACGCGAGCAAAAAGATTCACATGCTCGTATTGCATAAATGTGATCATGACTTGTAATACTACGACATTTCTCCATTTGTCATTGAAATAACGACATACTGTTCACACGGGGCGTCAGCGTCAACGCTTCCCATTCACTTTGAATGGGTGACGTCAGGCGTTGCCGAACTGCATTGTGGATCCGTCGGCGCCGCTTCAGAAGCGTTCCTCGCTGCAGAAGTTGGAACCAGCTCAAACTTTTCCGACGGAAGCGTCAGCCAATCAGATCGCTGTATGCAAATACACCAGCTCAGACAGTGGCCTATTGCTGACTAAATTTCATTGGCTGACGCTTCTATGACGATCGTTTCAGCTCCAACTTCAGACACGCCCTCTGTCAAGCGTTGACGCTGAAGCCCCGTGTGAATAGGGCGGTAGATTTATGTAAAAGGTGTGCCGCCACAGCTGGAAAAAATCCTAGAGGAAACACTGGGTTACATGTATATGATGTTTGCAGCAGTGTTATATTCTCAGACTGCATGTCTATGAATATACCGGGAGTAACAATACTCTGTACTTGCTCTGCCATAATGATCAAAGCAGCAGCAGCAGAGCAGATATATTCCACCGAGACCAAACACATCACAAATGCCATATAGCAGTTTTTAATTTTTTAAACCATTTAAGGTTAATATTCTAAGCCCTCTTATGCAATATTTGTTTCTGATTGTCTACCGAACAAACCACTGTTATACAATGACTTGCCTAATTACCCGAACCCGCCTAGTTAACCTAGTTAAGCCTTTAAATGTCACTTTAAGCTAAATACTAGCAACTTAAAATATCTAGTAAAATATGTACTGTCATCATGGCAAAAACAAAATAAATCAATTATTAGAAAGTAGTTATTAAAAGTATTATGTTTAGAAATGTGTTGAAAATATTCTCTCTCTCTGTAACAGAAATTGGGGGAAAATATAAAGGCGGCTGTATACTGTATATATTCATTGCCATAATAAATCTCTCAGAGAGCTGTCATGACAGAAAGATTGACTTTTAAAAGTAACAGCGGACACAAACACGTATGAACACACACCTTTGATTTCTTTGGTGAATTTGACTCTGTGGGAGTCTGTGAGGGGTCGCGGCTGCTCGTCGATGTTGTGGATGTCCAGGACTTCACACATGAACTGAATGACTGGCTGTGCTTTGTAGAAAGCCGTGGCTGACACTGAAACACAGGAGAGATGAAAACTGATGAGAAACGCTTTAGTGCAGGTTATAATAAAAAAAAAAAGCATCATGATGACTGAAAAAATTTATTATGAAAAAAAACAATCTAAGGTCTATTACCATTTAATATATCTACTGCAGTGGAACTGCAGGACAATGTATTTAGGTTTAGTGGAGTTGGAATTTGCATATGCAAAGATCACAAAAGGTATTAAATAGGTTGCTTATTATTGCTAATAACAGGAACGGACTGCATTTGTCTAAGAATAGTAGAATGTATTTTTGAGCATGTGTATAAGTATAAAGTATGTCCACGCGGTTTACTAAAACTATTATATGAAGAGTTCAGATCCATCAGACCCCTTTTCTTGTAAATGAGCATTTTCTATCAGGCTCCTCTGATTAGGTTCAGAAGTTTCATTTTATAATGAAAAGGTTATTCGCTAGTAAATAAACCTTTTTTCAAAAATTTCACTTTAGACAAGTCTTTGTTTTTTAAGAAGGTGAACTTTCTTTTGTGTCAAAACCAGCTAAATCCACCTCTGCTTTTCATGCAAAACCTTCTAAATCCACCTATTGGGAAAAGACAGTGTAATTATTTGAAAATGAAGATGCTATAAGAAATTGTTTTAATAAACATAGAATATATTACACAAACCACATAAAAATTAAAAATATATAAATCTGTCAAGTAAGTGGTGGTTCATTCCGCTGTGATAAACCAGGGACAAACCAGACAGAAAATGAATGAATGAAATCTGTCAAGTAAGACCATAAATCAATAACATTAAAACTGGCATTAATTAAATCTTAATCTGTTGGCATTTCTGATATTTTGTATATATTTTTAATGTAAGTAAAGCAATGTAAACATTGTAAACATTGTAAACTGAGCTTGATAGATTCAAATAATGTAGTGTAAAAACATTGTGAAACATCAATATCTGTGCATTGCTCATTAATATAAAAAGCTTATCAGACGTACAGGTATTATGAAGTATATAAATAATGTACAGTTTAATATTTTATATTTATCTTAAAAAATAGCTCAAATTAGCAAATAAAACAAGATAGGCCTACTAGGCAAAAAGGGGATGCCTCTTGGACAATTTTAGAAACTGTCATTCATTCATTTTCACCATACTTAAGGTCTTGGATCCATGCTTATCCTCTTCGCATTCACGTGAGATAAAAGAACAGTATCTTAACTCTGTCTTTCATGAAATGGAGTTGCCGTTTAATGTATAGTAAATGGGACTCATTCAAAGTATTGTTGCTGCGCAAAAACACATTATAAATGCATGCTACACTTCCGACTGCACATTGTGTTTTTATAATGCACAGAGTTGAGGTGAGGGACGGTTTCATTTGCCATTTACTGACAGTCGGACAGGCTCAAAGTTCATCAAACTCAGTCTTGAAATCGAAAGCGGAATAAAACATGGGATTCAATTTGTGCCTTCTGATTGGTACAGAGGATATAGCTGCTTTTGCTGTCAAAGGCAAGTGGCGTTTAGCGGCTTTTGCAAACAAACTGTTTCTGAATGCGCTGACGCTGGGATATAGATGATTTAGAGCAAATATATATTTGTTGATGGTGTAGTACGTGTCTAAAGCATTCACTCAATGTCATTAACTCATTGTTGCTGAAGTGGTGTTTAGCGGCTTTTGCATCTGAACTCTTCATATATTTTTTAAATATTTATTTCTGCATGCATATTTGTTTGTTTTTCAAATTTAAAGTGTACAAAATCATTATCTATTAAACTTATGAGATTCTAAAATTGGGGTTAGAAAACAACGTTAACTTCACAATGCAATTACTACTGAAACTAAATAATTAGAAAAATAAATAATTGTGAGATTTGCCTGTTTCAGTGTAGAAATCTCTTTTTTTATAAGTCTCTTTTAAGGTTAATTTTGTATTACTTAAAAACATAAAAATAACTTGTTATAGCTACTAAAATATATATACATATCAGAAATAAATTATATGCATGTTGTCAATTTTGACTACATTTTTGACTGTTTTTAAGAAAAATCATTAAAAATTATTTTCTATTTGAAATGCTTGTTTAAAATAAAAATATAAAACATGATTTAATTCAGGATACATCTTGCATTCAAATAAATAAAGAGACAAAATAATTTTTTTAAATGTATTAACCTTCTAACATTCTTAATTCATTCTATATGCCATTGCATGATCAGCTGTAGGTTGTTGTTATCTTTGAAAACCTCAACTTCTAATTGCATTACACAAGCTTTTAGTAAACAGAACCAATCTTGAAGTCACTGTTTATAAAGTCCTGTGAGAAAACATCTCCACGAATGTTGCCGATGCTTTCGCGCTCTTTCTGAGGCCATTCACTGCTTTATAAGCGTGACAATGAGGCAATGAAAGGAGAGACGATTTCAGACGGTTGGACTTTTCCCTGCCCTTCAGACAGAGGGGGAGGAGCAGAGATGCAGCCAATTGACTTATGGGAGTCTGAGAGAGCGGGAAAACACGCAGACAGAGACACAGAGAACTGCTGAACTCAGTGAAAGAAAGAGAGGCTCCTTTAACACCCCCTTCAATCAGACAAACCCCCACCACCATTATTCAGACCTTCAGTGGGACCCGCTCTCACACTCCTACTAAAAAAAAAAACACAATTGCTAAGGAAACTCAAAGGATGCGCACCATCAATGTTGAGCATCATTTTCCACATGGCGGGCCGAACAGACTGATGGAAACCGAACCACACCTCTCTGCCTCCACCTAGAGGATGATCATAACCCTCCGGGGCGGAGAAAAATGAGCGGCCCACGGGTGTGTACCTGTGAGAAACAAAGAAGAGACCTCATCAGACTTAAAAATGCAGATGGTATTAAGGATTCAGTGATTTCTTGTCTTTGCTAAATGCACTTTTAATGAGCCGATAAGAAAATGAATGAATAAATGAGTTTTTCTATAGATGCTTTACAGATCGTCATTATACATTGATGTATGTGTTTATATGTATGTATGTATTTTCCATGTATATGTGTGTGTATATGTATGTGTGTGTATATATATATATATATATATATATATATATATATATATATATATATATATATATATATATGTATATATATATGTATATATATATATATATATATATATATATATATATATATATATATATATATATATATATATATATATATATATATATATATATATATGTATATGTGTATATGTGTATATGTATATATATGTATATATATATATATTTTTTCTCTCTCTCTCTCTCTCTCTCTCTCTCTCTCTTTTCCCACATATGCAAGTGGGTGTTTGTGCATCTATGCCGAATTTATGATGGTAGTAGAGTTTGCTTGTTAAATTATTTGAGTGCCATTTGAGAAGTTTAAATGAGTCATGTGACCGTAGTACTCAAAAGAGACTCTAGACACACCTGATCACTGTTACCCTGATGAAGGCAGACTTCAGCCGAAACGCGTAGGTTTTTAGAGATTTACCATGTGAATAAAGGCTTTTTAATTTTTTACTTTACTCGAGTGCCTTGGACTGATTCTTGTTGCAGATTTGATGAATCCCTTACCCAAAGAGCACCGACCATACATTTGTACTTACCCCAGAGCGCTTTTTGTTTGTTTTAATGAGTGTTTGAAGAGAAATCCAGCAACAAATGGCATTTATTTTTTTTATATTCACCTAATGCATTTGTTATAAAAGAATTATGCATGCATTTACAAATTTCACATACTTTATATTGTCTATATTTTGAATTTGCAATCCTAAATGAACAAAACAAACATAACCAACACTCACAAGTATTTTATGCACGCAGAAATACAATAAAAACTGTAATATTTTACATAGTGTATACCACCGCCGGTATTGGTTAAAAAAAATAAATAAATAAAAAAAAAGTCATCAAATATACTTGGGCAGCTGTTAATATACCTGGGCAGCCCGTCCAAGTAAAGTCTATGTGTAGGAAGCACTGAAGTGTGTCCACGTGGTTTCATAAATATATAAATATATATATATATATATATATATATATAGTATTTTTATTATTTTTATTTTTTTTATGCATATTTTTTAAAATCATTTTTATAATATACTTATGAGGTTTTAAATTTGGGATTAAAAAACAAAAACGTCAAGTTCAAAAGGCAATAGGTAAATGAACGTTAAACAAAAAAAAATTGAAAAATGATCTTAAAATAAATTGTAAGATTTGCATATTTCAGAGTAAAATCACTTTTGTAGAAGTCTCTTTTGAGTAAATTTTGTATTAATTTAAAATGTATATTAAAAAATAATAACTTGATGCTACTAAAAATGATACATATCAGGAAAAATAAAATTAATGTTGTAATTTTCACTGTACAATTATTTTTAAAAATCATAATAAAAAAGATGCTTGTTTAAAAAATGTTTTCAATTTTTCAATGCAGCGTACAGCTTGCATTTAAATAAATAAAGAGAGCCATTAACAAGTGAAATTATTTAAAAAATGTATTAACCTCCTAACATTCTTAATGTGCTCATAAATATTGGATGGTCAGCTGTAGGTTGTCATCTTTATATATAAAAAAAAAAAAAAAGTTAATGCTTTGGCTAGAATTGCTGCACATGCACTCACTTCATGGAGGGCAGATGGCGGAGCACCACATCCACAGCGTGCACTGGGTTGGTGCTGATTGGCTTGTCCAGTTCCAGCGGCTCTGGCATACTGCGCCCGGTTAGCACCTCGTGCAGCAGGTGCCAGCTCACCAGAGACACAAACTTAATTGAGACTTTAAAGGGCCGGTCTTTGCCCCCTTCACCTGGCAGCGTGACATCCAGATCCACCTGTGGATACATGACAATAAGTTTAAAATAAACGATGATGCGTTTTTATTTAATGCCCTGTCAACAAAGACTATTTTCATGACAAGAAATAAATATACAATTAAAAACAACAAACAAATGAATACAGAAATCAGACCCCTAGTTTTTCATGATTTTTTACAGACAGCTCTTAGCACTTTTCTTTTGCTTTTAAAGTGTCTCTCATTACAAGCTTGAGAAGATGGTTGACACATGTTGATCCCCAAACATATGTCATCCAAACTTAGTGCTTGGTGATTATCTGTCTGCATCTGCTCTGAGCAATTTCACTTAATTTATTTCATTTCATTTATTTATTTAATTTATACTTACATTTATATGCATATTTATATACTCATATTTAATTTAAATTGTTTGTATTTAATATTATTTGTTTATATTTCATTTAATGTATTAATATTTATATTGATGGTATATTTATGTATTAATGTTTTTATTCATTTTAAATAGTATTTATGAATATTCATATTAACATTTAATTTCTTTCATTTATATTTAATTTTATTTATTTACATGTACTGATATGTATATAATATACCATTTTATTTATGAATATGTATATTTATGATATTCATAAATTATATATTTACAAATATAAGTATTGATATTTATACATGTTTAATTTAATAGACTGGCTGATTAATTGCTTGGCTGGCTGACTGAATGCAACTCTAGAATACTATTGAGTATTTTAACATGCAAATTTCCATCCAAACTCCCACTGGACAATAATCTGTATATTCACCCATGAAGCCTAAACAAATTCTGAAAGAAGCTTGTGTTTGTTTACCCCTGC
Source organism: Danio rerio (assembly GCF_052040795.2). Lineage (NCBI taxonomy): Eukaryota > Metazoa > Chordata > Actinopteri > Cypriniformes > Danionidae > Danio > Danio rerio. Next base: position 56,944,504 of record NC_141036.1, read on the forward strand.
AGGTGCCACAGGAAGTGGGTTGGCGGTGTAGAGACTTTTCTTCCCATCATAAACTGGCCTTCGATCCCCAAAGATGGTGACTTTAAAGTGCTGCACCATGGAGTCCACCACCTCCCTGCAGAGACAACACTCTTCAGTATTTACTTATTATTATTGCAGAGAACAGGAACATGCAAATAAAAACACAAATTACCAGCATGTAAAAGTAAATGCATTGGTCTTTACATTGAGTGGCAATGCAGAGGGTTGACGATTTTCTCTTACTATTTTAGATGTTTCAGTTTTGTTTTGAGGACATCAAAACCAGAACTACAATAATTTATCATAGGAGATGAATTAAAGATACTTTTATGTGACACTTCCAGATCTTTATTGCTTTCATCTTCACGACACATATCTTGTCATTTATTTAAAGGATGTTGTTGTATTTAAGAAAAACTTATTCAATTAATTAATTAAATTCACCAGATCCACCCAGTTTATGACTTTACAATCAAAAATAAGCAAGTAAGCTCTTTATTAGTTCTACCAAAGCAACATACACCAAAATCAGCCTATCTTGATATTAAAGAATTAACAGGGTCAATGATATGTAGAATTTCAATGTACTGCTTTCATTTGATTAATATAAAGCACTTCTTCACTCAACATTGCCAATTATAAAGTTCCAAAGCAATTAATTTCATCCTACTAGAAATGTTTGACGTTAGTTAGTTAGTTAGTTAGTTAGTTAGTTAGTTAGTTAGTTAGTTAGTTAGTTAGTTAGTTAGTTAGTTAGTTAGTTAGTTAGTTAGTTAGTTAGTTAGTTAGTTAGTTAGTTAGTTAGTTAGTTAGTTAGTTAGTTAGTTAGTTAGTTAGTTAGTTAGTTAGTTAGTTAGTTAGTTAGTTAGTTAGTTAGTTAGTTAGTTAGTTAGTTAGTTAGTTAGTTAGTTAGTTAGTTAGTTAGTTAGTTAGTTAGTTAGTTAGTTAGTTAGTTAGTTAGTTAGTTAGTTAGTTAGTTGAGGAGGCATTCAGCCAGAAGAGGCAACACACACAAGAAGTGCTAGTTGAGGGCTCGACAATAAGGACTGCCCGATGGCCTGGGGCCAGCGTGCAAGGCGCTCAGGACAGTAGATAGGAACATTAATTTAACTATTGAAAATCATATATCCCATGTCACAAAAACTGCCTTCTTTCATCAGAGAAATATCGCTAAGTTACGAAGTATGCTATCCATCTCAGATGCAGAAAAGCATGTCATTCCTACCAGCAAATGTGCGTTTCATGTCAAATACAAAAAGTGAAAGCATGATAACATAAACGAGAGCTGTTTATACTTTAGGATTTAAAATTGACTGAAATGACCATCTGATAATTTTTGCATATTTTAATCTAATAATATGTTGCATTAGGCCAAATGTTTTGTTCATTTCTGCACTTACACCTATAAAGAAAGATTAACATTAAACTGCTTCATGATCTGATGCGGTCTCTGTTCATCTGTAATTTCTCTCTATAGTTTAAGTCTATAATGCATAATTCTAATAGATTAATTAATACAATAGATAAACTTTTACACAACTTGACAACTGAAATGAGGCTCTGTATGAGAAACTCTGACCTCTCTGATTTATATTTGGCGATGATGTCTGTGGATGATTTTTTTTTTCTTTTTTAAATATTTCCCAAATGATTTTTGACAAAGGCAGGAAATTTTCACAGCATGTCTGATAATATTTTTTCTTCTGGAGGAAGTCTTATTTGTTTTATTTTGGCAAGAATAAAAGCAGTTTTACATTTTTTAAACACCATTTTAAGGTCAAAAATTTTAGTCTCTTTAAGCTAAATTTGTTTTCAATAGTTTACAGAACAAACCATTGTTATACAATAACTTGCCTAATTCCCCTAACCTGTCTAATCTAATTAGTTAAGCCTTTAAATGACACTTTAAACTGTATAGAAGTGTTTTAAAAAATATCTACTAAAATATTATTTATTGTCATCATGGCAAAGATTAAACAAATCAGTTATTAGAAACAAGTTATTAAAACTATGTTTAGAAATGTGCTGAAAAAAATCTCTCTGTTAAACAGAAATTGGGGAAAATATATACAGAGGCTAATAATTAATTAATTAACTTATTTATTCATTTATTTATTTATTTATTTTTACTTATTTTCATTTATTTAGTTACATCACAATTGTATTTTTTTTAATTGTCATTTGTATTTTTTTTTTAAAGTTATGCTCAATAAAAACTATTGTATTATAAACAATTATGTTTGCCTTGACACATTATTTAAAATATGTGGCTTAGAAATAGCAATTAACTTCTTTTTTTGGTGGGGCCAGTGAAAATTTTGACAGGGCAAGTAAAAAACCGAGTAGAAAAATCTTTAGCGTTGAACCCTGTAGTTATACAAAGACAACTTCCATTTATCTCATATAGACAGGAATTGTTCACAGGGCTTATCAAACACTTTTCTAAGATGACTAATGTCTCTGACGAACACAAACACCATACCTATTTACTCTCCGTGGACACTTCTCGGGCTTGATGTCCACCTCGTACAGGTAGACGTCCATCTTTGGGATCTCCACCTGGAAGCAGTTGGCCAGCAGTTTGATAGGTTTCCCCATGGTGCCATAGCCGGGCCTCCGTGGCATGGAGAACAGGGACTGGGCCCCAACGGCTCCTGAGAGACACAGATGAAGACTGTGTTACATTCAGCAAACAGTAACACTGCTGGCCATATGGGCTGCATCAATGACAACCTTCAAAACAATGACACAAAATGAAGCGACAATGGTTCGAAACACTCCTATCATACAATAATCCTTCATGTGCCTGATGCAAATAACATTCAGCAAATGGACAACTGTTAATTGTATGTAATATAATTTCTACTTGGTTTAATAATGAAACAAATTGTTAATAAAAATAATAACAATAATAATAATAATAATAATAATCATAATGATAATAATAATAATAATGATAATAATAATAATAATAATAATAGTATTATTAATAATAACATTAATACTATTACTACTACTACTACTACTACTACTACTACTAATAATAATAATAATAATAATAATAATAATAATAGGTTATAAAACACGTTTAATAATAAAATATTATTATTATTAATAATAATAATAATAATAATAAATGGTTATATAAAAATAAACAGGTTTAATTGCAAAATTGTAATAACAATAATAGCAATAATAATTAAATAATAATATTAATAATAATAATAATTATTATTATTATTATAAATTTATCCTAATAATAATAATTCTAATTATTATTATTTTATTATTATTATTACATTATTATTATTATTATTATTATTATAAATGGTTATATAAAAATGTTTAAAAATAATAACAACAACAAGTTATAAAGAAAACAAGTTTATTTATAAACAATATTAATAATAACAATAATAATCATAGTAATATTCACAATAAATTGTTATATAAAAATAAACTTGTTTAATATAATAACAATAATAATAATAATAATAATAATAATAGGTTAAAAAACATGTTTAATAATAATGATAATAATAATAATAATATATGGTTATATAAACATAAACATGTTTAATAATAAAATAATAATCATAATAAATGGTTAAGTAAAAATAAACACTCTTAATAATTATATATCATCATTATTAAAAACAATCATCATAATACATGATTATATAAAAGATATTTAATAAAATAATAATAATAATAATTAAATCAACAGTTATTATTATTGTTGCTGTTGTTATTGTTGTTAATAATAATAATAATAATAATAATAATAATAATAATAATCATAATCATCATAATAAATGGTTATATAAAAATTTATTTAATACAACTATTAATATTTATAATAAAAATAATAATAATGACAGTAATAATAATAATAAATGATTATATTAAAATAAAAAGGTTTAACAATAAAACTATTATTTAAAAAAATAATAATAATTAAAACAACAATTACTATCATCATCATCATCATCATCATCATAATCATCATCAACAACAACGTTAATAACTTAATTGTAACTATAATATAATACGACAACTTAAACATTTATAAAAATATTAATTAATAATTAACTAAATTAAAAATATTTAAATAGTAAATAAAAACTAACAAATAATAATAATTATACAATAAAACAAAAATGTAAAAAAAATTATCAAAGCTTTTCAAATATTAATCACATTGATAATGATTAAATGATACTAAAAATGATTATTCTTAATATTTTTGAACAACATTATGAACATACAAATAATAAAAACATTAATTTTCTTTTACTATAATAATAATAATAATAATAATAATATGAATAATAATTATAATAATACAATTATTATTATTGTTATTACAATTATTGACAAAAGGGATTATAAATGATAATTCAAAATAACAAAAAAGACTTCCAATTAATAAATGACACACGGTAAACTTTCGTCTCATATGCACCAACACAGTTACAGTACGAAATGGTGAAGACAGTAAAAGTCTGCATCAGCCACTGTTCAGACGGCTGCTTCCTACAGAGAGATGCTGAAAATTTAATACCATCTTCATGAGCGAGTTTGACAGTGATTGCAGCTAATGATTCCCTGACTGTGAGACGCCCATGGCACACCAGCAGATTCATAGCAGACAACTTGCACTCATGGGTCTTTCAGCAACATTTGGGAGGAGGAATGGAGAAAGCACAATAAACAGAAATGATGCTCAATGAATCAAATATTGCCACCTTCACAAAAAGGATGTTTCACCCATGAGTCAGTTATATTAAACTCAACCAAGGCCCACGCAGTAACACTGGCCATACATGATTCAGCCTCACTCGCTCACAGGGATTTCACCAGTTTACAGATGCTAAAAGGAATACATATAATCCAATCTTAATGGGAAGGGTCATGCTGGATTAGTGATATAGTGTTAGTAATAATTAAACACCTTAATAAAAACAGACTATAGATACATTGTGCATGCTAATGAGAAAGGGGAAAAATAAGAAGCAGAACAGACACATTTTCCAATATATTCTGACTGAATCTGTAATTGAGGTAGATGAGACCTATATTAGGGTCTAACTAGAGATATGCATGTCTAAAATATATATATATATATATATATATATATATATATATATATATATATATATATATATATATATATATATATATATATATATATATATATATATATTTATATATATATATATATATATATATATATATATATATATATATATATATATATATATATATATATATATATATATATTTTTTTTTTTTTTTTTTTTTTTTTAAATCAGGCACCTGTGTGTATGTTCTTCATACGTGGATTACTCAGTTAGCTGAATTTGGATATTGACTATTTGACACGATCCAGGATAGTTTCGTTCTTCAAAGCTGATCCGAGAGTTGTTGTCATAGCAACAGTTCTGCTAGGTCAAACCTGATCGGGAGCAGGTTCAATTTATATAAACAGGATTAGATCGGCTTAGTTCAAGCAAAGATAATACAGAAAGTATGTTACGAATTCTGATATTTTCTTACAGTAGTAGTTATATACACTTGGGAAGAGTAAATATTTTTTTAACTATATATATATTTAAAGTTATAGTCATTAATAAAATAAATAAAGTTATATAGATTAATAAAATTTATGCAATCTGCACTCTCAAAATGAAAGTACAAAGACTGCCACCTGGTGGTGCACAGAGAAAAACTTATTGATATGAACTTTTTAGATCGCTTTAGTACAAATTGTGTATAATAGAAATACACAATATGTGACTTTTTTAAAGCAATAAAACATTTATGCAGTCATAAACATGTTTTGACAGTTAATATGCCAGTGATTTGATGCTTCACAAAGTTGCAGACGCCTTTACCAATATCAAAATGCTTTTGTAAACAACCAGTTATTCCATACAGCGATTAAAAAACGGCTACTATGATAAAGAAAATATTTTCTAAATGTAGAAATAAATACATTGATTTGCATTAAAATACATGATGATACTCTTGACACATGAAAGTGTAAAGCCTGCAGCTCACAACAAATGTGTAAGGTTACTGCGTGTCATATTCAACAAACCGTTTACTGCTAATTTGATGCAATTTTGCTCACATGGATAATTGAATATTAATCAGATGATGTCATTACGCAGCTGTGCCGTCAGCCAATCGTTGCACTGCTGATCATGATTTCGAGGATCGATAGATCAGTCCTTCACAACACACGCAGCGATCTCAGATCAGTTCATCCAGACATTCTAATCTGATTCACGAACTTGTTTGAAGAACCAAATTAGCGAGAGATCAGTTATCAAGATTAAAAGATCCAGGATCTGCCAAATCATCTTAGATCATTTAAGTGAGGTACGAAGAACAGACCCCTGTTCTTTAAAGTGAAATATCTTAACATAAACAAAGAAGGTTGAGAAAAATGTTCATTTTCTATAGAATTTCAGGCGGCACTTACAGGTTTTTGCATCTGAACTCTTCACTCATACTAAATCAGGGTTTCTGCCAAGCTGGGCTTAAAAACGAAAAGAAAAAAACCCAATTGGTTCACTCCGAGCAGAATTCGAAATCGTTTGTGTTCTTGCGTTCCTTATTAAACAAAATATTCCGAAAACGGTTTTCTACAAAAAAGAAAAACGATTAAGAACGTTATTTTATTACAAAGTATTGCAGGGCTCTAGAGTGCCCTGATTTCTTAATGGCGCAACTAAAAATTCTATTTGAAGGGAAAAATTAAATGAATTTTCGAAAAGTATCGTTAAAGAAATATTTACAATATGAACTTGCTTTTGGTTATAAGTCATATTTAAGACTTTGAGACCTTTTTGAGAACATTGTGAATGAAATTTCGGACTTTCACACAGCAAAACACTAAGGTTTTTTTATATTAGCCAGTGAAAATAGTTTTTGCTTCCCCCATAAAAATTTTGTTACTTCTTAGGGTGCTTTCACATCTGTAGTTCGCTTCATTTGGTCCGGACCAAGGGCAATAAATGATTGCTGCATTTTCTACCGTCTTTGGGTCGTTTTCACACCACGCTGCTGGCTTTGGACCGAACCAGTTGAAAAGAACCAGAATGCAGTCATGTGACAAAATCCACATCTCTCATTTCCCAGATGTTGTTGAACATATTTCCTAAACTGCTTATTGATTGGTCAGAATTCACGTGTGGGAAAATGCCCATGAACTCCCGCAAGTAAACAAAACCGGCAGACACAAAATGTCATTTTTACTCTGGAGGGACGACTGCGCTGGCTGATTGTATCCCTACTTTAGACAGACTATACATTTCGAGAATGTAGAGCAGCCGCGGCTGGAAAACAATGTTTTAATGCATCGCTCGTCACTTCAGGAGGAGGTGTGAATTAGTTTAGCTAAACTGCGACATGGTCATCTTGCGGAAATATTACCAACGATCCATCAGGTAATGCCATATAACAGAATAACAGTTCCCCTTTGAGATGACAATCCAATGCGTCAAAACACAAGCTGTCTGGCTTCTCCAGCATCATCTAACAAGACTCTAGTAAAGAGACAGAAGTTTACTGAAGGTTCAGTCTAGCGTTTCCCTGCAAATGGTCTCTGTGATCCGTCTGTGCTAAACGAATGTCAGGCTCAGAGTGATTCATCCTGGTTTGACTCATAACCGCTGCTGAACCGGCCAGTCTTCAAAGCAGAGGAGAGCAGAGTCACGGTTTAAAAAAAAAAGGCAGAAAAACAGGACTCGCTGTGAGAAACTGGCGAGGGTCAGACTGAATCATTACCTGCTGCAGTTAATAGAGCACACAAGCATCCGCATCCAGGACTAAAAACCTAATAGAGAAATTGATTTCCGGCGATAAAATATAAACCCTTCAAGACGAGAGGTTTGCTCTACAAATTAATTGAGCTTTTTTGTTGCCCTGTCATTTGAGTTTTACAGAAAGTTATAGGATTATTATAACAAAAAATTCAACAAAAATACAAAAAGTACAATAATTGTAACAATTCAGAACAATAATAATAATAATAATAATAATAAATAATAATAATAATAATAATAATAATAATATAACTAAATTAAATGTAAATCCTTAAACAAGAATATTTTCTTGTGGTTTTCTAAATAGTAATGATGGTAAAAAAAATATACAATTAAAAAATAAATCAGCTTTTCATGACAGACAAACAAATTTACTGACATATTTTTCAATTAATTTAGGCACAAAAACACTCAGTCAATTATTAAATCTTACAAGTCAACTCAAAACGCATGCAAATTCTTTATCTATACGTCATTATATTTTATGATTTAATAAAAAAAATATTTTACACTTCTCAATTAACACATATAATGGAAAATAATGTACATAATTACAATGACTTTTTATTATTTTAAATTGAAAGTGTATTACAATTATAATACTCAAGTACAATATATATTTTTACATAATTATTTTAATAACGGTTATTATTATTAATGTGTGTATATATATACTAATATATTACTATTATTACTGTTACTATTATTATTATTAATGTGTATATACAACTAAATACATTTATAACTAAAATAAAAACAATAAAATAAAATAGTAATAAAATAAAAATGAAATAAAAACAAGACAATAAAATAAAAACGATAAAATAACAATAAAAAATACAATAAAATAAAACTAAATAAAACAAAAAAACAAACCTAACAACAACCAAGAAACCAAACCCAACCCAAACAAAAACTAAACCAAACCAAGCAGAAACCAAACAGAAACCAAACAAAAAAACAAACCAAACAAAAACCAAACTGAAACCAAACAAAAAACAAATCAAACAAAAAAACAAACTAAACAGAAACCAAACCAAAAACACAAAAGAAAAAGCCAAACAGTTAAACAATCTTTTAGTTGTACCATAATATTATCATATTGTGACTCATCTCGAGTCAACGGATGGGGAAAATACTTTTCCAGAAGCCAGCAGCTGAAAATGTGGGTGCTTACTGTTGCATGTCTATTCTGCCATGAAGCCGATTCCCTTTTCACCTGGTGGGCCTCTAAACAGCAGACACAGGCCGCTCAGAGAGACCCCCAGCTTTCATACGCAGCCAGACAAACAGGGGGGTCCGAAACTCCAGACGACTGCATCTTTGTCATGGAAATCAGCCAGCCTCTACTAGACTGATAGCGATGTGATTTTACACCAAACGCAAACTTGCGGATGTCTGCACACGCTCTGCTGGAGGCATTTGGATTAGAGCTGCACAATATATCGTTTCAGCATCAATATCACAATGTGTGCTCATCTGCAATAATCGCATCACAGCATGTGCAATAAAGAGTCAGTATTAAAGCCGATCAGCACAACAGATCAGAACACACAAGATTTGTGGATTCACCGCAGGTTAAAGTACACATGAAATCAGAACTAACTATATTGATTCTGTTAGCTCACATTGCTAGTTTTGTGGTGAACAATTCATCCGTCCATGTCATTAAGAAAAAATTTGTTTGCCTTTGTAATCTTCATTGAAATCTGAAAATGCACTTCCTGTTTGTTTTCAGTTAAAATGTCAGATTAGGGGACTATTCCATAAACCAAGCTTACAGAAAAAGCCAGGCTTATCCTAAGGCTTAAAGCCTAATCAAAGTAATGTTAACATTCACCTGCCATATTCTGGTGCCGTTTTCATTACTTTACCTCTTAATAATGATTAAAACTTTAAAGTCATTTAATAGCAAAAAAAAAAAATTTTATTATACAGCATATGAGTTATGCAGCGGACGCCTTTACTGGAAAACATCCATACACACTCCTACACAATGGCCAACTTAGCTTATTAGATTCACCTATAACGCATGCCGCATGTCTTTGGATTTGGGGGAAACCGGAGCACCTGGAGAAAACCCACGCGAGCACGGGAGTAAGAAAGACACTAACTAATTTAAAGAAGAAGACAAAATTTTTAGATAATGACTTTAAAGCTGTAAAATGAGTGGAATAATCAGGAGATGATCCGTGCTGAGCAGCAGCGTCACTTTAATGTAAAGATTTTTCCCGAGGGAAAGCAATGATTTGCAGCAGATTCGGGAGCAAATAAAAAAATCCCACCGCTTGTGCGTGCACGGCTCTTTATTTATTTTAAACCTATGTGCTTACATTCAGAATATTTTGCATGTTAGTAAGCCTGCAATGCATTCAAACTTTTTCCTTGCAAGCAACAATTGGCAGTAAGCGCAAATCCTCTCTCTCTCACGCACACGGTCAAGCACAATTACTATGTTTTATAACAAATATTTAATTTCATGTAAATAGGTCTACATAATAGCCTATATTTAAAAATATCTGCAGTCTGCAACTGCAATCTGCAGTTTCGCGGCTCACTCGCTGTGAACAGCTGTGTCTCATTTCAGAGCTCTTTCAGTTCTCGAAGTTGCCATGGTGGCACACAACAAAATCGATGCATCTATGCTCGACTTAAGGTTTCACGACAGAAACATGCACGAGCAGTTATCTAGATTATTTAAACTGAACTCAGACTGGTCTGATCAAATGATCTTCAACTTGCTGTTATGGAGCCAATTTAAGCGTGGATGTTTAGTTCAGCTCATTGAAGTCAGGCTTCTGACTTTAATCCCCGCTTTTCTTAACCACTTTTACGAAATAGTCCCTAGGTCTGTCTGAGGCAAGGTTATAATGGTTTTGGATTTTGCATTAGTTTAAGTTTCTTTTTCATTTTGACTTTTTGTTTTTAAATTCGGTTAGTTTTTACTATGGCTAACGCTTATTGACAGTGGAAGATGATTTACGGTTAGTCATGTAGAATTCCAACCATGTTGTCCTCACAGAAACAGGCTAAGCCATCACACTGAATCAGGTAAGCTATGTATTTATGTTTCAATGTTATTAATTCTATGCACTTTAAAGCACAGTAAGTAATATGTGAGTGATGTTTGCACATGCATGATAATTTTGGATGGCAGGATGGAGGGGGTGGGCACGAGTGAAATAAGCCAAACTTGAGGGGGGGTGTCCTAAAAGGTTGAAAACCACTGGTCTATTCCACTTTTATCATTGCTCTCCTGTATTTTTCAATGCTTGTAATTTATTTATTATATTTTATGCATGATTCACTCCTCTACAGAATCACCGCAAACAATAACTTCCAAATAGAGTTAATTAAGCCATCTGGTGAAATTTTAGTATTGCAATATAGTCAGAATTATTGCAGAGAAACTAAATATTGCAATGTCAGATTTTTCCAATTTTCCATTCAGCCCTAATTTAGATTCAGACCCAGGCTGGAGGGAGTGACGAGGAGAGTCTTAGGAGGTTTCGAAGGGGGTGGAAGAGGCGGCACTGAGGCCAGAGGACGACGCTTTCCATCCTCCGCACATGCAACCACACACTGTACTCTGCCAATGACTCATTATGCCACACTTCCTTGACTCCGGTCTCGGGGGCAGAGCTTATTTTCACACCGCCGCCACCCACTCGTGAACATACGTGCACCACTCACGCTCTCACAGCGTCATCAGAGTTGAGAGGAAAGCGTAGACAAGCATCAAGAGCACTCAGATAAAGGAGAGTGAGAAAGCAAGAATGAGACGTGTGGAAAGCTGAATAGGCTTGTCGTAAGAAAATTCAGCTTTTGTGAATGCTGGACGTCAAACTAGATAAAAAATAGAAGGCGTTTTCTATTGAACACATAGAACAGACTCTAAAAAAGAAACAGCTTTTCCTAGAAATTATTTAGACCATGTGGTATTTATTTCACAGCATATTGCAGTTGAAATGTTTATAATCATTACCATTAATATAATTATTGTCAGATAAATAATTCTCATAATACTACTACTACTACTACTACTACTACTAATAATAATAATAATAATAAAATTATTAACAGGAATAACAAATTTAAAATGAAAGTAAATATAAAATAAGTAAACATAAAATAATAAGAAAACAAGGAAATAAAATTAAAAAATAACAAAAATAAATTAATAAACATAAAATAAAAAAATTACATACATTTTTAACAAATACAATAGGTAATAAAGAAAAGAAATTTAAATACAATGAATAAACTATTTAAAAAAAAATTATTTAAATGAAAAAAAGATAATAAAAATTAAAGTCTTTTAAAAACAAAAATAAAATAAAGATAAATAAAATAATTAATTAAAAAAATTAAATGTAAAAAAAAAATTTAAATAAATATTTTATTTAAAACAATAATGAAATAAATATTATTCATTATAAAGAACAATTTATGGAATATTTAGAGATTTCATGCATTACATAAATTAATCTGTACTTTTACACTAATAAACTGCATAATTACAGTAATTATCTTTAGAGTTTATAAACTGTATAATTGCAGTAATAATCCTTATAATCATATTAATTCTGTATAATTACATTAATAAATTATATATTTACAGTAATAATTTGAAAAATGGCAGTAATTACCAGTATCATTACAGTGAAAATCTGTAAAATGACAATAATAACTTGTAATCACGGAACAAAAAATAGTTTTTTACAGATTATTTACATTTTTTAATTTTGTTTTTTTTTCTTTTTTTACGGTAATTTTCTGACGCCCCTGCAGAAAATAACTTTTTTTTTTTATTAGTTTTTTTGTACAGTGTATGCTTAGAAAAAAAAAAAAACTACACAGTATTGGGATCGGATCTGTAACGATCGATACTCGAATTTTGGTATTGGGATCGGATAAAAAAAAAAAATAAAATGGTAACAGTGCATCCCTAAAAATAATGATACAGAAGCCCACGACATGATCATAATAAGAAGAGTGGAAGAAGCTGCACAGGAGAGGTGGGCCGCGGAGCGATTAGATTACTCCAATCTCTGCTTCTTTGTACTGGCAAAACCAACAGTGTCCTCAGGTGACCCATAAACAGAGACTAAAGCGGGCAGGAATGACCACGTGGTGACCATGGAGACCGCCATTTACAGCGATTACAGCATCACACGCCGCCAGAGGACAAAAGCGGAAACACGAAATGAAAGAAAACGAATGTTAATACCCCTAAAAGATACGAGTAAAAGTGATGAGGAGTAATTCATCATTGGGCTGAGCTGCTCTGGTGAAGCTGAATCATTAATGCATTCGCACTGTGCTGAGAGCTGCGAGCTCCTACAGCCACAGCAGAGACTGGCTGTTTGCACAGTAACACCGTGTCTACACTAGAAGAGACAGACGCTGTGCTACGTCAGCTTGGGACGCTGGAAACACGTCACCTCAATGTTCAATAACCAGACGAATCAGAGGCGAGCTCAAGGCGAACATTGTGTATTTGTACAATTAGCTGAAAATAAAGTCCTATTATAGGTTATGGTAATGAGTTCTTGAACACTCATTCTTCCACTAACGCTAACAGCACTGTGCTATAAATATTCTGCAAGTTACCGAAAGAGAATTGAAATAGGAATATCAGGAATTGGAGTGATATTGGCTGATCACAGTGTGTTCAAATATTGGGTGTTTGGATAATCATAAAATTCAGTATCTTTAAACTCTTGCTAATAAATTGACAGAAAGTGTGTTTTCTATGTTAATGTGAGGTGGAACAGTGGTTAGCACTGTTGCATCACAGTAGAAGGTCGCTGGTTCGAGTCCCTGCTCGAACATAATATATACATTATACATATTTAAATATAAATGTGTTTTCAGTGCAGCTTTTATTTTTAATTTACAGTTTAAAATGAACTATTTTATTATTTTATCTTTAGTAAAAAATAGTTCATTTTAAACTGTAAATTAAGAATAAAAGCTGCACTGAAAACTAACTGAAATTCTCATGTATGATCTGTTTTCTATCTTTATCCAACTTTATTTTATTTTGAGCAACTATTTTGAAATAGCTAAAATATAAGTCAAATAAAATAAATTAAGAGAAATTAAAAAAAATATATAACAATTACAAAAATAACAAATTACTATAACAAAATCTTAAAATGAGCATTTTAACACAGACTGAAAATGGCTCAAGTTGAATTGAAACTGAAATAAATACAAACAGAAAAAACAACAAAATAACAAATGTTAATTCAATTTAGCCTCAATAAAAAGTCCAAACTATTTATAATATATATATTTATATATAAAATAAATAGTAAAAAGATTACCCACAAACCTGGTTGAAAAATGAAGTAAATAATATAAAATGAAATAAAATCTAAAATAAATAATTTAATTAAATTAAAACTATGACAGCATTATAGCAGGACAATCTGACATTGCGATAATCTGTTTTGTTGGGATAAATATTGCAATATGAATATAATTTCCCCAGATGGTTTGAATAGCTCTACTGTCACGATTACCAGCGATCGGATTCCATAAGATCGCTGGTTCTCACTCACCATAACCTTGGACTACAATTCCGCCATTGTTGGACTACATATTCATACATGCACTCCGGTCACACTCACACATGCTTCCTCATCTAGACTGATTACATTCACACCACCTGAGGATTGTCAGAGACTGATTGCACACTCTATTTAAGCCACACACTCACCCATTCAGTTTGCCGAGTCGTGTTATCTGCCACATTGACATTACAACGTGTTTTTCTAGCCTTGTTTTCCCGTGTTCTTACCTAGCCTTGCTTATTTAGTTATCCCTGTCTGCCGCCTGCCTTTCGACCTCTCGCTTGTTATATTGACCACGCTTCTGGACTGCCTACACATACCCATTGTCACCTGTATTGACCATTGCTTGCCTGACGAAGAGTTAACCTGCATGTGGATCCAAACTTCTGTTGTTAGTGTCAATCTCCGTGGTTACATCTACAGTGGTCTCTCGCTATAACGCGGTTCACCTTTTGTGGCTTAGCAGTTTCGATTTATTAGTGCAATTTGGCAAACTTTTTTTTATTATTTTTTTTTTTAAAGAGAGCATTGTATTCTGGCTCCTAAATGGCTGTAGACTAGGGATGCACTGATATGGATTATTTGGCCGATCGATATCGATAACCCTTAAGATTCGGAGGCCAATAGCCAATGTACTATAACAGATAATTATAAATATTTCAAAATGTTATATTTTTATACAGGAAACAACTGATTATATTTCAAAAACTTCACAACAGTAAAAAAAAAACTAATCTTATGAACTGAATAGCTTACTCTAAGCAAAAAAGCTCATTTCAAAATTGCAAGGTGATCATATAGACCTACATTCATGATTTTATAGCATGCCAAAAATAAAAACTAATAAAAACAATAGCAAATTAACATGCACCTTGACTGTTGCATAAAAATAATTGGTTAAATAACAAAAATGGCACTTAATTAACAAACAAGTTTAATAAATGTGTCTTAAGTAAAATAAAAATGAAAGGACCAAGAACTGAAACCAGCTCAAATGTTCTTAAATGAAACGTGTTACAGTAATGTATGCAGACATATACAATGTTCGAAAAGGCATTTTATAAGGTGTTTTGACAGCTCAGAGCCACCATACAAGTAAAAAGCTAAATACAGATAGTATTACTTTAGAAAATGCAGCATAAATTCGTCCTATTGTGCGTTTTAGATTCTTTTGAACACATGTGAGTGCTGCTTGTCAATCAGACAATGCTTCCGTGTTCGTTCTTGCTGTCAATTGCGGTAAAAATGATTGATGAAAGGTTTATGATAAACCGCTGTGAGTTCGAAACTAACTGCAGGCACTGTGTGACAAAGCCGAGTCAGATTCTGTACAATTATGTAATCAGGGTTCTGTATCTCACGGTTCGGTTACGATTATCATGCCATCGATTCGGTTCAATTCTATATCTCGGTGCATCACGGTGCATTGACGATGCTTATTTATACAGTGTTATATTTTGGGGGGAGGCTATAACGAGCTGTCTGTATAAACACACAGAACCACACTGTCTGTCATGCACACTCATACAAACAGAGATAGCACCAACCAACCACACACACACACACACACACACACACACACACACACACACACACACACACACACACACACACACACACACACACACACACACACACACACACACACACACACACACACACACACACACACACACACACACACACACACACACACACACACACACACACACAAGCCCTCACAATATGCGTTTAGCCGGGAGAGCTCAAGATGAGCGGAGCAAAAAAAAAAAAACGAAAAAAAGAAGCACTTTTCCGACGGTCCCTTACTGTGAGCTCCGCTCCGCATGAGCTCTCTCGGCTAAACACATATTGCGAGGCCTTAAAGGAAGCAATGGTCGTAATTTCGAGCGAAGAAAGGGAAAAAGACAGCTGTGAAACATAACCAACCAGCTTTGACTATTTGTTGGAAACACACTTTAGATCTTTTTAGGGTAAAAGGTTTTTGAGATATTGCCGCTATAACTGAACGTGTCAGGAATATCAAAAACCAAACCAACTTAACCGCGCTCATTTCTGGCGCCCCCATGGATATACAGCACCCTTAGCATTTGCCTTTACTGCCTATGCCACGGGCCGGCCATGAATTGGCTCCTGAGTGTTGTAAATACCGGCGCTCACCTCCTTCGCGACAGAATGCATAGGAGATAAATGACGTCAGTCCATAATAACCGGTTATTATTATGACTGAACCCATACCGAATTGTCCGCGTCTGCATCCCGGTGCAACAATTAATTTTGACACCCCTAATGGTTTTTATTTTAAATAACATGCAAATGTGCGCACCCGGTGTGCAATACTTACAACTGTCATGTGCTTGGCACATGGACTACTTCGCAGAATTTGCTTATTGTAGGTAACTTTCAGAACGTAACTCCTGCAAATAACGAGAGACCACTGTTTTTGGAAATATTTCATTAATTTAGATCCACTGGGATGATGAATTCTTCATCTACATAAATTATAGTAAATTTAAAAGCATATAAACATGATCAAGATCAAAAATAAGTTAAATAAATGGTTTTCTGGGGAGTCAAAAAGCGTTCAATTACATAAATTGAACAATCAAATGTAAAATAACATGGTCATTATTGCAGTTTAATTGCATCTTTATCTTTTAATATTTAATAAATAATCTAATACTGCAATGTGAATATTACACATACACACAATGCGATGTCGATCCTCAAATGTAGTTTGAACAAAGCTTGCCAGAAGAACTTTAGATCAATAACACACTAACTGATGACCATCCAATCAAGTCAGTTTCCATATATTCATCGCTAAAAGCACGACTGTACTCTGAGCTCTCTGCGTGAAATACAGCAAATACACAATCTTGCTTAAACATTTCTCTCTTTCTCTCTCACACACACACACACACACACACAATACAGCTGTTGTGAGTCTAATCCACTGAGGCTTGGGTTGTGGGAACAGGCTGAGAGCTCGGCGGTGCGACACAATGGCGTCAGTCACAGCACCAGGTTCAGACGCACCGAGTGACAGTTCACTGATGGGAGGCTGGAGTGTGTGTATATCTCTGCATGTGTACAGTTGTCCAACTGACAAACACCATAGGGCTGCACAATATATCATTTCAGCATCGATATCGCAGTGTGTGTGTCTGTAATAGCCACATCGCAGGATATGCAAGGTTGAGTTGGGATTACAGTTGATCAGCACAACAGTTGAGAATAGGGTTGTTGCGATACCATTTATTCATGTTACGATATTATATCAACTAAAGTATTGTGATTAGGGTTGGGTACGGAAACCCGGTGCCATTATAGCACTAGTACCTTTGTAACCGGTATGTACAGGACAAAATCAGCATATAATTTTCAGTGGCTGATTTTGGTGCCACTGGTGTTGCGACAAAGACATAAGAAGCATCAAGGGCTGCATTAAAGGCACACATAGGTACGCGTTTTCACACCATCTTTAAACATTTAATTTTAAACAGCTTTGCAAAATACAGTCAGGCGATGTCAGGCGTTTGTTCTTGTTGCATAAGGAACGGGTGCACGAAACATGCAGTACAGCACATTCAGTGAGCAAGAGCGACTCTTCAGATCAATACACATGATCGCGTTCATCAAATTTGCTTAAACTAAGCATTTTAAAGCCACACAGCTGACACAACAATGTCAAGCAGATGCTTAACAAAAGTTGCGTGTAAGGGGGAAACACGATAGATTTAATGACACATTTGAGGGCTCAAGGAATCAACTTAAAGGCAGAGGAATGCACTGTCTCTGAAAGTGTGCAACATCTGACACTTTCAATGAGTACGTACATGGACACCAATGCTCCGATTTTAATATGATTAAGACAATCCTCTGATCAAGAGTCTAGACTACCACATAAACAGTGATTTTTGATTACCTTAAAGGACCACAGACACCTGCGCCGCAAAATGCGGAAGTTTTTTTCTTTCCATTCAACGTGCGGTATCAAACTCCATTAGAAGAGCACTCTTCCACCAGTCTTTACTCAATGCTTGCATCAAATACCTCAGTTTGTCATGGGGGCATGAATGAAATGTTCTTAAATGAAAGTGAAACTGCAGTTTACATTTACATTTACATTTAGTCATTTAGCAGACGCTTTTATCCAAAGCGACTTACAAATGAGGACAAGGAAGCAATTTACACAACTAAAAGGCAACAATGAATAAGTGCTTTAGGCAAGTTTCAGGTCTGTAAAGTCTAAGAAGGGAAGTATTAGTAGTATTAGTATTTTTTTTTTTTTTTGGACAGTTAGTGTGATATTCAAAGAGGCAATTGCAGATTAGGAAGTGAAGTGGAGACTAAATAGTTGAGTTTTTAGTCGTTTCTTGAAAGCAGCGAGTGACTCTGCTGTTCTGATGCAGTTAGGGAGGTCATTCCACCAACTGGGCAGATTGAACGTTCACGTTCGCGAAAGTGATTTTTTCCCTCTTTGGGATGGAACCACGAGGCGACGTTCATTCACAGAACGCAAGTTTCTGGAGGGCACATAAATCTGCAGAAGTGAGAGCAGATAAGAAGGAGCAAGGGCAGAGGTCACTTTGTAGGCAAACATCAGAGCTTTGAATTTGATGCGAGCAGCAACTGGCAGCCAGTGCAAACGGACTAGCAGCGGAGTGACATGTGCTCTTTTAGGTTCATTGAAGACAACTCGTGCTGCTGCATTCTGGAGCAGTTGAAGAGGCTTGATAGAGTTAGCTGGAAGCCCAGCTAGTAGAGAGTTGCAGTAATCCAGTTTGGAGAGAACAAGAGCTTGAACAAGGAGTTGAGCTGCATGTTCAGATAAGAAGGGTCGGATCTTTCTGATGTTATAGAGGTTACTTATGCAAAGCAGGGGGGGAGAGGTCGAGTTAAAGTCGAACAAACAAAAATGAAATTACATGAAACTCTGGAGGAAACATGGATAGCATGGTGACACAATGACATTAATCCATCCATGTACAATAACACATGAGACGGGATCATGAAAGGAACATTCAAAAAAGGAACTCATGTAAAAACCTTCATCATATTATTGTCTTTATTCAGATTAAGACAAATCATTAGATTACTGATTACCATGAAAACAGAGTTTAGTGTTTTGATGACAGCTTCTCCACAGGTTAGTAGAACGCTAAGGTAATTTCATAATTCAAATCTTAAATTCATGTTAACCAACAAATGATCAAAGGAAATATATTAATTTAATTCAAATACATAAAATATGAATTGATGTTTACTTTAAACTTTAATTATATTGTTCTGTTAAAATTATTTTTTAAAAGATTGTCAAATAAAAAAATTTCTAGAGTCATCCACCATAATTTTGTGGCTTAAAAGTGTCGGTTCAGGCACCGTTTTGGTACCATTTTAAAAGTAACGGTTTAGCACCTGTATCGAAATAACCCCAAACGATAACCAACCCTAATTGTGATACCAAGTAGTAATGCGATACTGTAATTCATAACTCAAATCAATTAAATAAAAATGTCTATATTTTATATATTATAATAGGGCTACTTGAATTGAATAAATAATTCCCTTATTATTGAAAAATGTATTTGCACGTCTTTTCACCCAAAATGTATTCACACCAACAAAAAATACATTCAAATAAAGATACAAATTATACTAAACAAAATTCATTTATAAAAAAAAAAAAAAAAGCATTTTTTCAATGTTTCCTGTTGCTTGTTTGAGTTTTTGATGTATTGTTTGTTTGTTTGTTTTTTTCAGTCTTATCAGGTAAGAATACAAAGTATTTCAATATTTCACTTTTTAAGTCGTTCTTTTTAAGAGATTGTCACAGTTGTTGTAGCTATTAAATCATATTGACAGAAGCAGAAATGAATGAATGAACCGAAGCATCAGAGTATATGCAAAAGGCTACCATAAGAGGTGTAAATTCTACACAGTTTTGCAATCTTAGACGGCTGTAAAGACTTGCAGGCCTTTAACTTGTCTCTTGTAAAATCACTCAGAGTTTCAATGAGATGTTGTATATTTGGGGCTGGATGCTTGGCAATTTCGTCTCATCCAATATCCATTGTGAGGGAGCTATCGCAAAATGGACCAATCAGACAAACTCCACTCACTTTAATGGTAATTTTGCAGAATAACTTATTACTGGGTGACAAGCTGTTATAATCCACTGAAAGCATTATATAATAATATATATATAATATGTAATTAATATAACTCGTCTCTAAAACAACAACAAACTCTGTCCTGCATCGGTTGTCATTCCCTCACTATAATGCTAGTGATCCTGTTTTTTTCTGCAACCTCGCTGCATGCACATCCTGAATGTTTACAAACCGGTAATTTGTGTATAGCCTACATATCACAACTTTTTTTTATCGTTTTTGACAATGGGGTTCGGTCAATAACTTTTGCCATAAGAAAAAATTGTATTGCCCAGCCCTAGTTCAGGCATAAAAAAGTACATTTGTAACTTTGATGAAGAATAATTTTACTGAATTATTAATATAATGAAGACTAAACAGTGTTTTTGTACATAATATTTAATTTAAATTCTATATATATATATATACATATACATATATATATATATATATATATATATATATATATATATATATATATATATATATATATATATTAGGGATGTAACGGTATCAGAATTTCACGGTACGGTAATACCTCGGTATGAATGTCACGGTACGGTATTTATTGAATCATTTACAGGAAAAAAAAAACTTTTGAAAATACTCCAAAAAAGTGCCAAAAGTGTCAATGACATACAAATTAGTCATCTATCTGTTAGCTTTGAAACAGGAACTTCAATTTTAATAACAAAAAATTATTAAACCATGTAAAAAAAATAAAGTTTCAATTTAGTATTGTTGAAAACTCATCACATTTAACATTTAATCACTCACTTAGATAGAGATGGGTTTAAAGGAAAATTATCATATAATTATAATCTGGTAAAAGCTGGTATCTCTGGGTATTTACAATGTCCCCTGCAACAGAAAAAACCCCTCTCATTTGGGACTGAGGTTTCTGGGACAAGAGAGATATGACTTGGTCCATGTTGACAGCAGTGGGTAACGTTGTGCATTGTCTTTCCCCCACTTGAGAAGACAAACCATGAGTGAGATAGAGATCTCTTTGCGGTACAAGTCAATGTCTGCATCAATCTGAACAGTGTGCTGTGTTTCTGCAGTCCCCATGACTGTTATTAGTCGTATTCCCCAACTTGCAGGCATGTGCACACATAGGGCTCAACCTGTGCAGTGCACATGCCCTTTTTAGTCTTGGATAGAAAATGCCCTTCCAAAACGATCAAAAGTGCCCCCGCGACGCGACACAACCTCCGTCCAGTCCAGCCCTTCAGTAGGCGCGCGATAACACCTCTCTTGAGTATGCGCGCTCAACCCCCCCTCGGCGCTTTACAATACGCGCGCCACAACACAGCTGATCAGAACGCGCGCGACAGCACCGCTATTCAGCACGCGCGCGGCGACAACACCCGCTTTAGGTTCGATCATTTCCATCTTTTTTTCATCTCCGCTACTAGCAGCACACTCCATTTCCGCATTACTGGATCTGTAGCGACAACAGACCGCAAAGGATTATGGCCACGCCGGGGCTGATGGGAAATGAAGTTTCAGCTACCTCCCGTTCGCTTCATTCGCCTGAGCAAATTTTCTCAGAAGACCTATAGTTTTACCGAGTCATGCGACTTCGGTAATATCGAAAAAATTTAATATTGCGGTATGACGGTATTTACAATACCGTTACATCCCTAATATATATACATATACATATACATTACACACACACACACACACACACACACACACACACACACACACACACACACACACACACACACACACACACATATATATATATACACACACTTTTTTTATAAATATATTCTGTAAATATTTTTACAAAATAATGCAATGTCTGATTTTTCCTATATCATGCAGTCATACCTCAGGCTGCAGACATTAAACAGCTCTCATAAAGATTCCTACAGTGAAGATACAACCTTTGAAAAGTTGCTGTAATCCCGAGATTGTGACATTTTAACAGTTCTTTTGCACCCAGTCAGTCTGAACTGCACAGCTGTAGGGCTGTTAAATATAACTCAAGGAATATTCAAAATGTTCTCATTAATAAAACATCTGCTCTGAAATGCTGAAAATGTTGATTTATGAGACTTTTTCAAAGTAGAGTCTAGTTGAGATTCATCTTTTTGAGATTTCCTAATTTTTCCCCTAATACAATACTAAAAGAGGTGTTTCTTTTAGTATTGTTTCAGGGGAAAAATTAGGAAATACAAATATATCTATCTATCTATCTATCTATCTATCTATCTATCTATCATATATATATATATATATATTAATTTAAAAAATATATTTATTAAAATTGCATGACTGTCCCAACCAGCCTGACGCTTCAAGTAAAATCTGGACGTAATAAACTAAAAAATATAAAGAGTTTTCTTTTAATTTTTTATGGTTACATTTTCACTTAAATACATGTTGAATGATGAATTAATTGGTAAGGTTTATGAATATACAACCACGAAAAAAGTGGATAGTAAAAAAAAATGCATGGATGATTCATATTAACTGCTAAAGTATTGTATTCTTTAAAATATATATATATAACTGTTTATTAAAATTACTATAAGAAAAATGAATGAGTAAAATAAAACTGATTTAATAGAGAAAATAATAAAGAAATCTTGGTTTTGGCATTGAAACCAACAGTAGATGACAAAAGTCCGTGACTTACAAAGTGATTTTATGAATCATTAATTCAAATGATTCATTCAAAACAGGTGATTTATTTGGAACATAAATGGTTGTCTTTATAAATGGATAAATGAATCACTGCCTTAAATGATGTGATAAAATTCAAGAATAAAACACTGCATTGTTGAACTGAGACACAGATGTGCTTTCACATCTGTGGTTCGGTTCGTTTGGTCCAGACCAAGGGCAACAACTGATCCATTGTATCACTTTTCTGTTGTGTTTGGGTCGTTTTCACACCACACTGATTGCTTTGGTCTGAACCAGTTGAAAAGAACCAAAATGCAGTCATGTGACAAAATCCACATCACTCATTGGCCAGATGTTAATAAACGCATTTCCTAAACTGCTTTTCGATTGGTCAGAATTATCGTGCGGGAAAATGCCAATGGAACTTCCTCAAGTAAACAAACCAGTAGACACAAAATGTGGCTTTTTATTATGAAGGGCCGACTGCGCTGGCTGATTGTTTCCCTGCTCATAGTATACTTTATAAACATCACTTTAGAGTAATTATACATTGAGAATGAAGCGCGGTGAAAATGTTTTTTCTATATTGTGCGAAACACTTTCGCCGTTTGCATCACTTCAGGAGGAGGCGTGAATTAGTTTAGCTAAACTGCGACATGGTCATCTTCCAGAAATATTACCAATGATCCATCAGGTAATGCTTTTCCCTCCCTCTCTCTCGCTCTCGGTTTAAAATTGATGTTAAAGTGCCGTCAACATATATTTGATTTCTACATTCCATAATGCACAGGGCATCAGACTACGGCAGCAGGATTAGTCCAAAAAGGTGTAGTACTTTTTGTGGTTGGGTCAGTTTCAGTTCAGATTATGTTCTCACCACAATTTAACCGCTCCGGGGTTAGTTTGAAGGCCTACCGAGATCACCTCTTCACAGAAGTCTTGGTACACTTTTTTGGTTGCTTTTGGTGAAACTGCTACATTCACACCTGCCGAAACAAACCGCACCAAGAGAACTCTAGTGCAATTCAACTGAACTAAATAAGGCAGGTTTGAAAACACTAGGAATGCCACGGTTCTCAATATAATATTGATCGGTACGGTACGACCTCCACGGTTCAATACGCGCTTGTGAATTGCGGTTTTCTCGGTTTTGCATTTAAATAATTTATGTGCGTTTTATATCTCCTCAAATTGACTCTGTGTGCCTCTAAATCCATGAGCTGAGATGAGAAAACTCCTCCCCACGAGTTAATATCCAATCACTATGCGGTATAGTTAGAGGGCGCTTGACCATCATTCCACACTTTAACATTGCGAGCGGCGGTGAAGTGAAGCTGAGGCAACAGTACGAGAAGGCGCCGGCATCTTTCAAATCTGAGGTGTGAGGACATTTCGGTTTTGCCGGTGAGTATAATGCCAATAAAAGAAAAAAACGGTGAACAAAAAATAACTGTGTGCAAGCATCGTTTTACCTTACAACCATGACTGCACATCTGCAGCACCATCACCCAGCAATATCACTGTCTGAAGGCAGGACAGCAGAGAAGGTAATAAAGTCCTCCAAATAGCAAAAAAACTAGCTGAATCTTTCAAGCAAACATATCCAACTGGTTCCGAGAGATACATAAAAATAACAAAGGGAGTGCGGGTGTTTATTGCTAAAGATTTGCAGCCGTTTTTGGTGATTAGAGATGTGGCCTTTTGTCAATTTATAAAAAAAATAAATAAATAAATAAAATAAATTAGAAAAAAATTATATATACAAATCCAACGCGGTGCCGTGCGCACTGTTTGCTCCAGTCTCAAAAAATGCAGTGCACACAGCCAGCCGAAATAATGCGTGCAGAAAACCGCCTCACACGCTGCTTTGCTCCCGGTGTGAATACCGGTTGTTTAAATACAAGAGAGCAAAGATAAGTTAAATAAACATAGCTTTATGGTATTCTGGAGAGTCTCAGTACTCAGAACAGTATTTAGGTACAGAAATTGAGCAATCAAGCATAAAATAAAATGGTCATCATTGTATAATATCAAAAATTATAATATTTAAAATGATCTTTATCCTTTAATCTTTAACAAACAATAAAATCCTGTGATCTGACTATTGCAGATACATTGTGATATCGATGCTCAAACAGTATATTGTGCATCCCAATTGCACAGCAGTAATAAAGACTATATGGTCAGTGAATACACTGACAGTTCTCACAAGATTTAAGTAAAATATCACATTGACGATTTATTAAAATAATTTTAACTAAAAATAATGAAA
Source organism: Danio rerio (assembly GCF_052040795.2). Classification (NCBI taxonomy): domain Eukaryota; kingdom Metazoa; phylum Chordata; class Actinopteri; order Cypriniformes; family Danionidae; genus Danio; species Danio rerio. The sequence goes on from NC_141036.1 coordinate 56,970,011, forward strand.
GCAGTGAACTGCAGTTCAGAAGGTGAGTCAAATATATTCAGTAACCACAATGAATGCTTTACAAATGATCTGGTTTAGTAAGAAACCTGACTCAGTCAATACAGGGGTTTTGCAGGGACAGAGGTTGGTCAGTATTTGCCAAGGTACATGGCAGAGGAAAACAGCCTGAGTTCTGACCACACCAAGAGTGTGGCTGATGAATAAGATCATTCTGGGTTAAGATTCCACCACAGCTAGGTGAAAGGCACCCCTGTGTAGTTAACAGGCTTCATTTGCATCGAGCACAGCAGGAAAAAGACAAATTATTATTCAAAACGGGGGCAATTAAAAGCCAAGACATCTGAAAAATCATTTGAAATGCTTTTGCAGAGTCCTAGTCTCTCTCTCTTGCCTCTTACGACCTAAATTCCCTCCAAAGAGCCCCTTTGCCTTCCCCCAACTAACCTTCAAAGAAAAAAAGGCCCTAAAAGCCATAGAGGGCCCCATGTACACAGAGATTGCTAAGCCTCCATACATAACTGCCATGGACACATTCCCCAGGCTGACAGACCACTCCAGAGGGCCCGAAAACCTCTTCCTCATCCACCTTTTTCTACTTAATTTATGGCCTGTGCACTTTCAGGCAGCATTTCTAACTGTGATATGGAGCACAATGCTTTGCTGTGTCTCAAAACTGAAAATGAAACGGATACCATTGAGTCATGAGAGGTCAAAGTGATACGTGTTCAAGATGATGGCCAATACAATGATGCAGAATTATGAATGATCAATTTTTTTTATGCACTTTAGTGGGTAAGTGCACAAATATGGTCCTTTTTAAGGCTACAATTACCAATATGCAGAATTATACGAAAGCATAAACAAAATAATAAACGCTCATTGCTTATTGTTTTATTTATCCTTTTTCATACAACAATAAAATCATTCATGGACCATTTCCGAAGGTAAGCTGCTTGCTTTACAAGACTAATACTGCATGAAAGAGAAAATTCTGGCAAAGAGAAGTCAATGTTAATAACACTAAATAACTTTTAACGAAAAAAATGATTTTAAAGCTTTTAACTTCCCAAATTTTAAAAGCCTAACATTAATAAATGAATAAAAATGCAGATTAAAAAAAGATAAGTTAAAATAAATGTTAAAACAATAAGTATTACAGATGCAAATATCAGTAGCACGTTTGGAGTTTTTTTTTTTTATATCTCCTCCTCTGTGGTTTTAAATATATCCTTTCACAAACATTAAATATCTTAAATGAAAATTAATTATGGTTCAAATTGACCAGTAAAGTAAACAGGCTGCTTTAAAAGACCAATGCTTCACTGCAAACAGTAAAAAGTGAAAATATAAAGATAAATAAAAAATAAAAAAAATTATATAAATTAATTCTTATAAAATTAATTTAATATTAAAAAATTTAATATTAAAAAAACAGGACCTTTTACTGTTTCATATACATTAGGGTTGGGCAATGTTGACCAATGGGGTATATGCCGGAGCATGCTAATAGGACTTTTAATTTGCCAGTAACCTGGGTTAAGCACTTTCGGCGAATTGAATGCCAATGCAAAATCCGGTGCGTTCAAGGTCTTTTTCTTTAAAAATCAGCGATCTCCACTAGCTGAGTGATGTCCGATTTAAAGTGGGTCTCAGATTGTACAAGAAGCACTGCATTAAATTACATTTCCCCCGCCATGTCTTTATAATATGAGCATTTATTTTACCCCAGTATATTCAATGGAGCTTCTGCGTTAGCCTGCCGATTCTGACAGGCACGTGCGAGTAAACGGCTTTTTGTCTCGTTTTACGCTTGAGCAACTAAATAAATGCTAACGTTTATTTAACTGAATGTATTTTAATGACATTACAACATCGATGCTGTATAAGGAACCGTATAAAATGAGAAAAAGTTCACAATAACAGGTCACCGGAAGTGTATCAGCATGGGAACAGCACTAGCTCGGCACATACCCTATTTGGCATCGTACCATGTCTAATGTGAAACATGGAGATGGACAGCGGCATCATGGTAGTAGGCAGAAATAATAAATTTAATAAATTGTGAATAAATTATTTATGAATAATTAATTGATTCATAATGAATTCATTATTCGTAGCCTACTGTTTCAACCACCTGACCCGCACGGTCTTTGTCTTACCCACAATCAAATCATAAATAAATAAATAAATAAATAAAGAGAAGTTACACACAAATTACCACCCGTCAATCACTTTTTCCGCAGGACTCTGGCAGGAATAGGTCTGTGTCGTTATAATGGCGTCGACAAACTTGGTTGGCGCACAGCCAACGGCAACCAACAAACAGTATCTGAGGTTTTCACTAAAATTACTAAGTACAAGCGTGAAAGCAAAGACTGAAGCAGTGTACTGATGCTTTGACACGTTACCCGATAGATTCAAAAGACTGAAGAGTCATAGGATAGAGACAATATTAATATTAGTTAGACACAATCCAGCGGTACCTCCTTGATATACATTCCGATGTGCACTGTTCTCTGGGGTTTTGTGCTCAAAGTACCCGCTGACTGCCTGGAGCTCAGATGTGCGCATATGCTGCAGTGCATGCCAGTGCGTGTGTCATGTGATGTGCGTTTTCAGCGTTATAGTTTGGATGGAGATCTTTTAAAAATTGCCAGATGAAACAGCAGCGTGGACATGGATCGTTTTCTTTCTAAAATGCCATTTTAAAACTAAGATGTATTAGTGTAAACAGGGTCCAAGTGTGTATTTTTCGTAAGCGGGTTGCTACTGCGATGGGGGCAGGACGAAGGATCGCGATGCCGGCTCAGCATTATGATGTCTATCAGCTATCAGTAGGCCCACACGGAATCTGTGCGCGCAGATTTCTGCAGATTTTTAGGCCATTTTTAATTCTTTTTATTTACTTGAGTAAATGTGTAAATCTGAATTTATTCAGTTTTTATTCAGTAATTTATTACTTTTTATTCAATATATTAAGGTTTTAGTTATGATACTCCGCTGGATATTCCCAAAATAATTCCGCAGAAATCCGCAGATTTTTACCAAAATTTTCTGCAGAAATAGCAAAAAACGTCCGCAGATTCCATCTGGCCCTGCTCATCAGCGATCTATCTATCGACCCAACCCTACTGTCCATGAATACAATTTCTCGCAGTTTGGTTAAAAACTTTACAAAAAAAAAAAAAATCTCTTAAAAATAATACATTTTTAAAATGAATAATAAATAAATCATCCTTTTAACACATTTTGGAAAATAAATGTCTATTGACATTAGCTATGATTTTCATGAAACTTTAACTATTGTATAAACAATTTGCGAGTAAAAGAACCATTTCCACTACAGGGGTTCAACTAGGGCTGCTCGATTTTGGTAAAAATCATAATCACGATTATTTTGGTCATAATTGTAATCACGATTATTCAAAACGATTATTAGTTGAAGTCAAAATTAACGCTCCTGAGAATTTTTTTAAAAATAAATATTTCCCAAATTGTGTTTAACAGAGCAAAGAATTTTAACAGTATTTGCTCTAATATTTTTCTTCAGGAGAAAGGCTTAATTGTTTAGTTTTGGCTAGAGTAAAAGTAGATTTAAATATTTTGAAACCTCTTAAGGTCAATATTATTAGCCCCTTTAGGCAATATATATTTTTGATTGTTTGCAGAAGATACTACTGTTATACAATGAACTGCCTAATTACCCTAATTAAGCCTTTGAATCACACTTTGAACTTTTAAATTTGAATGTTTGTATTTAAAAAAAAAAAATCACTCAAATATAATGTACTGTCATCATAGCAAAGATAAAATCAATCGGTTATTAGAAATGAGTGATTAAAACTATTATGTTTAAAAATGTGTTGAAAAAAAAACTTATTTCCATCAAACAGAAATTAGGGAGGGAAAGGGTTGCTAATATTCAGGAGGGCTAATAATTCTGACTTCAACTGCATATATTATTGTCCTCCCTGCAAAGGAAAGAGAAATAAATACAATAAAATAAAAACATGAAACAAACTGCTTTAAGCATCTTCACTGTAAGAAAAACACTTTAGCTACAAAATTCCTTCAGTCAAGAGCAGAGAGGGATTTTCTTGTTGTTTTATTAATCATGATAAAACAGGCGGCAGCTTTTGTGCTCTGTCACTTTAATGGTTTCTCTTTCACGCGTCTTTTGATTCTCAACTCGTTTGTTTATTACACAAATGAGGGTTAATATGAATAATCACTAAACACTGCGTTTTGACACCTTTTTGAAAATTAAAGTGCTCACGTTAATGACTTTAGATGCGTGTGCTCTCTGCTCGTCGCAATGTGCGAATGAGACCGCATGCTTCTGAGCCTGACTGTGTCTTTGCGCCGCACACACACGCAAATAAACATTCAGGCTTTCACGCTTTTAAGAGCAACAAGTGAGGACAACTGGAAAGGGGGCGGTAAATAATGGAATCATTGTTTATCTCGATAATAATAATAGTTTTTCATAATCGTTAGAAGCCATAATCGAAATCGGATTTTCGATTAATTGCACAGCCCTAGGTTCAACAGAGCAAAATCATCATTTCTTATTATATATATATATATATATATATATATATATATATATATATATATATATATATATATATATATATATATATATATATATATATATATATATATATATATATATATAGTAAGTTACTGAAACCAAGGAAGTCAGTGACTTATTTCCCCAATATAACATACAATATTTGCAACCAAGAGCGGACAAATGAAATTCAGCCAACAATTATTTTCTTCTCATGCTGCATTTAAAGATGAAAAACTATTTTTTGAGAGACTGAGGAGGTGATTTAAAGGGGTGGTCCACTACGATATTATATTTTAAACTTCAGTTGATGTGTAATGTATCTGTGTGAACATAAACAGCATCTCTGAATGTAAAATATTCAAAGTTTAATGCAAAGGGAGACCTTGATTTGTACAGAGTTAGCTTAGCAACGCCTACAATTAACGAATTTTGGGGACTACAAAAAATACTTCCGCCCCCTGTGAGATCACAAAAGTTCGTTATTGCGCATCCCACACTGCGCAGGTAAAGGCCGTGGCCAGAGGCGCTGTAACGTTACTGCAGAGAGAGAAATGCCATCCTGCTGTTTCCACAGAGCTGTTCTGTTTCTGTTGTTGGGCTTCCAAATGACACGACCCAAACACAGAAGTGCTTACAGTTCAATATTAATTATGTTCCAGAGAACTATAAAATACATAGCAAGCATGATTTGACAAAACACAGCTTCCAGAATCTCTCCCAGTTCAGTGCTGGATTCAGTTAAAATCTTCTCAAAGATGGAGCAAGGAGACGCTGTGAACTCTGAGTCATGACCTGTAAGTGTTTTTATTTGTTAAAATTGATCATGACATGTACAGTGTCTAACTTTAACGGTGTGTTGTAGCAAAGATGTAAACAACGGGAAATTATGGTAACCGCTAACGACTTAGCTAACGTTACAAATCCATATTTATCAAACGGCTGTAAACGCACACACACACATACACATACACGCACTCTTGGCCAGCACCTGCGTCTATCTGTGTGAGACGGCAGAATTTCTCTCTATAGGCAGCTATGCTATGCGTTTTACAACTCGGACAATAAAGTCGCAAAAGATATGTGAACGATTCATGTTACTTACACAGGCATATTCCGCATATGCATGAAAGACGTCCTGTAACGCATTGATTTAAAAAAAATACAGCAATGATTTCCCAACTGGAGTGTAACATCAAAAACAAATCAATCCAGGCTCACAAAGGTCTCATCTCACATCTTGTGCTTTATTCTGTCACCACAGAAAATAACTTAATCCGAGCATGAGAGAAAAAGAACAATAAAAATCTCTCCCGCGCACATGCGCTTCTCGTGTTACAAATACTTCATCGTATACACGCATAAACACACTAAAAGGCACAGAAACAGTTAAAGGAGCCGCATCCCATTTTCACTCGTTACAGACACGTGTTGACTGACTGACTGACTGACTGACTGTTTACACAAAACGCGCGTGCTTGTCAGGGCGTGACGTGAAGCCGATCGGCGTATCACAGCATATTATGATGATGACCAATCAGAGTCACTTGAGGGTGGGCCTTTTAGAGGAACTAGGAAATATGACAGTCGTTTTCATGTTAGCTGAGTAGCTGTGTATAATCAAAGTGAGATTTATGAAAAAATAACACGATTTCCTTCAAGTTAAACATGAGCACACATTGCTTTGCATCTTATTAACACAACCAAGCCTTAAAAATAACATTCTGGACCACCCCTTTAACAATCATTTTGATGATAGACTCTGGCTCAGGCATTTCAGAATGCTTAAAACACCATTTGTGACTGTGTGCAATGAGATTGGTCAGCTGGTTAGTCCATTTATCCAAACACAATATCTGCTGTGCTGACGCAAAGAGACGCATATTTGGTGCACTGAAGGATTTTCTCAAGTACATGTTTCTACCTCTGTTTAAGAACACAATACGCATATAATACACAAAAATAAATGGATGGAAATAACAGCTATTGACAGAGAGCAGCACTGTTTTACCATTACACTCACTACACTGTGTGGCAGTAACACTACTATCCACAATACAAGTTTAAGGCAAGCTGGACTCACCATAGAAACCACCTATAGTATGTTATGTGGGAGGGGATATATAGGCGCTATTGTTAAAACTCAATGAATAAGATGAAGAGTGCTTTGCCATGCCATCAAAGCACTGAAATGTCAATGCAGCATGCTGAGCACAAACTGTAATCTACAAGGAAATCACTTTGATCATGAGGTGCTGAAGCAATCTTCATGTTCTCGAATAATCTGAACAACAGTTTATACAACCTGTGTGGGAAAACAACATCATTCTGTTCTGTACCCACCCACCTGTAGTAATACCTCGAAATGAGACATGACAGGGGCTTTCCCTTGGCACTGACCCTCCTCACACTAGCGAAAAGAAACATCTGGTATTATTAAACACCTTGAGTCATGCCATATTTAGCATCAAACCCAAAAAAACTGAACAGGTTAGGGCTCTTCATGGACAAGGCCACTTACTTTCCACCAGCATAAATGGTTATGGATACAATCATCAATTTCTATATTCTTAAAATTTGGCTAGGCATGCAGCGATTACTTGTTTTAAGGTTTACGGCGGTTTGGAAAATTCACGGTAAAAAAAAAAAAAACACTAAAAGTTTTTAGTTCTATTGTTCCTGCCGTATACATGTTTTTTTTCACATGTTGTCAAAGACTATTTTAGACATTTAATTATGGGCAACCATATCTCAAGCAGCAATGGACATCAAAAGCTAATCGTCATCCCATGATTCAGCATACAGAAGAAAAACAAAATTGCTTATGCGCCAACACTCAAGCATGCTATTGACCTATGAACAGTGCCAGTGTCTTCCTTCATAACCAAAAAAAAAAAAAAAGAAAGGCATCCAAAGCTGCCTTTTCAAGATGTAAATAGGGATGCAATAATAAACCGATTTCACTATTAACTGCGCTTTAATTAGTCATGGTTAATTAATCGTAAAGACTTCTTAACACAGTGTTCCTGGACGGAACAAAACTGCAGCAACTAAACAGTCATGCCAACTGTGCGCTAGTTTAAAGTTCCAAGCTTGAAGTGTAGTGTAACGCACTCACGCTTTCCAGGCGCATTTAGATGAAAGAGTGGCGCAAGTGCACCATGAGCCACAAGACAACAACTCGACTGGTCTGCTTCATACTTTGTACAGACTATACACATTTATACTCCAAAGAGATGAAAATACCAAACAAGTTCATAATACAGATGATCAAAAGTGCTTTTCAGACAGAGGTTCAGCAGTCTTTGACTACATTTGTTGGACATACTCAGCTAATGTGTTGCTTAGATTTACATTAAAGAAATAAAAAAATGTTATTTATTCTTATTCATATTTATTTATTTATTCATTCATTCATTGCTCTGTCATGTTTTTTGTTTAGAAAGAAAATACTTTTTTTGCCCAAACATTTAAATAGAACATATTTTAGAGAAGTAATAAAAACAGTGATATTTTCTATCTAAGGTTATAATTAGGGCTACAGAGTAGCAGCATCAGTATTGTAATGTGCACATCCGCAATAATCACATTACAGGATTTACAATGTTGAATCTGTATTATTGACCAGAATTTAAAACCACATTTGAAAACACTCATGATTTGTGGAGCTTTAGCAACGTTTAACCATAAAATTACCAAAATATTTATTATTTATGTGTGTTTAAACATTTAATTCAGTTTAAAAGTATTCAGGCATAAGAGATTACATTTTTAACTTAAGGAAAATTAGTTGCATTTATGTATATATACTATATGGTGTGATTATTAAATTTATGCATTTAAATATTGCAGAAAATCATATAGCAGCACTGTATATTTTGTTTGCACAGTGTTGTTGCTCTACTATATATTTTTCAATGTTTGTGATTGCTTTATTTATTATATTCTATGTTGATGTACTCCCTTGCAAAATCATCCCAAAAGCATAAAAAATTGTGAATTCTTTCCAAACACGCATTCCTTTCATCTGGTGAAATTAAATATTTAATATTGCAATATATCTTATGGAAAAATAAAATATCGCAAAGTCAGTTTTTTCAATATCATGCAGCACATCATACCATCAGAATACCGGCTATAATGCCTAAACTAGGGTACCGAATCAATTGTGGAGTACTACTGCATCTCCAAACATAAGAAGCATCTTGATACAATCTAAAAATAGACACGATTTCCCAGAATTGCTCTAGAAACACTGAATGTGTTTTAAGGGAAAACCCAAATAACTTTTCTCCACAAAGCCCCTTCAGATGGGGTATTCCAAACATGTAGACTTTTGACAAGCCCCATTAGTCAACACAGAGCAAGCATCATTCAAGAAAACTGCCATAAGCAATGAGAAATGTGACTTTGGCTGAGGGCACTTAAAAATGGGAACTTAAAATGTCATGCCAGTAATGAACTTCTGACCTCGAGGTCAGTGAGGCTATGGGAACTCACTCACCTGGCCTGATTATAACCCTCTTACGGTTTGTTACAGGAGGAAAACGCCCCCATCATGTCTGACCAGTGCTTCTTCATTTCATAAAATGACTCACATTTAGCCTTTAAAATGCCCACGATGAGGCACAATGAGATAATTGCTCTGATCTGAACCACACTAGAACAACAACAGTAAAAACATGAACTCAGTATTATACAGAAACATTAGTCTATGGATCAATCTTGGGAATTCACAAATTCTATAAGGGGACAGGCTTTTAGATACAAATTAACTACACTAAATGTTTAAATAGGCATGGGCCAGTTGAGTTTCTGATAGTATGATATGCTTGGATAAAAGTATCACTGTTTTACGGTATTGTGAATACTTATTAAATTTTTTTTTTTTCAGAAAATGTTTGCAGGTGTAAAACCTCGACTTTTTCAAACCATGGTAAACCTTGAAACCGGTTATCATCCCATGCCTAGGTTTAAATAAAACAGGGGTGCCCAAACTTTTTCTTAGGAGGGGCCAAAAACCAAACTTAATTGAGGGCTGTGAGCCGAAGTTAATATCAAACCGTATTACATTAAATTTGCCAAGGGTAATTTACTAATTTCTAAATTTGCTATCATTTAAAAATAACTAGAAAACGTTACTTTAAAACATTAATTAATGATTCAGTTTAAAGTTTTTTTTTTTCATTTTATACCGAACTTTAAAAATTGTTGTTAGTAAAAAACTAAAACTTCCATTTATAACACAATGGAGTTCAATGCTGAATACACTCGTCGAGCTGCTCCTGCCTATGCCTTGATTTGCTCGCCGAAGTCTTGTGCATTGTCCTCTTTCTGTCAAGTTAACAGACAGAAAGTTTACAGATTTAGCTTTTAAAAGTCTGATTCATTTACAACCTTTTTTTTTTGTAGCTCCTTAACCACAAAGGTAATGTGAAATTTAAAATATCGATCTCTGTCAAGGCATTCGCCCCAACCAACTTCCCATCATTCTCACACTCATTTCAGATGAGATGGCGTGCCAAAGCAAAGGTTGCCAAGGACCAACTTTGGCCAGCGGGCCCTACTTTGGGCACTTCTAAAATAAAACATTTTTCAAAAATAAACATTTTAGACCGAATACATTTTAAAAAGCTTTTAAAAACACTTAAAGTTTTTTAGCTTTTCCTAAAATTGACAAATTGACACATATTTACTTTTAATGAACATAAGTAATGTAATAGGATTAATAATAAAAACCAAACAGATTTTATTTATATATATATATATATATATATATATATATATATATATATATATATATATATATATATATATATATAAAATCATTATTATTTAGTAGCATTGTTGTTATGTTCTTATAATAATGCAAAGTCGAGTTGCAGATTAACTAGTTTTCTTGTTCTGAAACAGGTTGAGCACTATTCAATTATTATTCAAGAATGATTCTGCTCAATGTCTAATTAATAAAGGTTCTTTAATTGAAATGTAATAAACTATTTATTTAAAATGCATTTGTTTCCACTCAATTTAAAATCATTCAAACCAATTTGTGAATGGTTTCAACCAAACAACAGAACCCAACTATGGCACTAGGAGCAATATTACAGAACAGAGCAAAACTACAGATATCCGTGAGACGATAGCTTTTCATGAAGTTTCCAAGACCATTTCAAATTCCCTGATATCTCCATTCACATGGGGAGAGAAAAAGGCTTGTCTACATTTTAAGCAAAATCTGAATTTACATGCTGTTCCCAAAGACAAAGTGGACACTTTTGGGGTATAAATCACGAACAATGACTTCCCACATCCACATTAAATGTCCATTCGCTTGCCACTTGGTTTAATAGTGCAGTGAATAGTACACTACTGTCACTAGTAGCCACTACTAAGGTTAGACCTGTCAACACAGGCACAAACATCTGCTCAACCATAACGCCGCTTTACATGCACATGTATATAAATCTGATGTTTACAAACATCTAAACACATATATACATGTACCAACACAACACAGAAGATAAACTAATCAAAGTACTCTTCAAGTCCCCGTCACGACTTCATTTTGCAAACAGACAGATGTGCGGAAAGTAACATTATACATACCTGTAGTTCCGATTTCCATTCATGAGGTCTCTGTCCGGTTCCGTCCCCGGCTCGCAGTTGATGAACTTCAGAAACTCTGACTGTCCTACGGCCGCACAAACCGGTTGCGTTAACCCACCGCAAGCGATTCCTCTCGGTATTAGTCCACCTTCCCTGAGGCTCGTGTGTCACCGGAGAAAATGTTTGGTTGCCCGGTATGTGTCTCAAACTATCCGGTCGGGATTTCGGGTACGGTTGACAGATTGACGTGACGGCCAGCTAGCCAGCTAGCTAAAACGGTAACGGTAAGTTCCTCTCAGTCAGCCCAAATTCAGTCCCGAGTCTCTGTTTCTGTGACGGCGACGCCTTCAGAAACACGTCTTTGGAAAGACTGGGGCGGTTTGTAGAGGTGTTATGACGTTATAGCAAGTAAAAGTCCACTTATGTCGCCTCCGCTCTTCGACAGAGCTAACTTGCTACTGCTAGTGGCCAGGCTAACCAGCTAAGCTACATTCCCATCTGAGAGGAAACAAAAATCCAGTCGTGTCTTCGCTTAAAGTCCCCGGTCTGCCATGAATTCCGCTCTCGGCCCTAGTGGCTTTTTATAAGCGCGTATTCCCGTGGTTTTCCGCCAGTGGTGACATAAAGTAAGTTGGGAGCAGAACTCTCTCTCTCTGCCCGCTTTCTCAAACACTCAGAGCCTCTGCGAGACTCGCTGCAGCTAAATATGGAGCGTCTGATCCTCCGTGCGCGCAACCCCGCCAGAGCCGCGAGCTGATTGGCTGAGGAGAGAAGCGCGAGCCCGCGAGGGAAGTAACGTGGTTTTAAGCCAGAGCGTCCATCATCATCATCATCATTATACTCGTCATCATTTTAATAGGTAAATATTATATTCATAAATGTACGGAAGAGTGTATGGTTATTACCTGAAAAGTTCAGCATATCAAACAAAATCAGACACATTTTGCAAAATCTTAAAATGTATGTCCTGCAAATTCCCAAATTGCTCATTATTTTGATAGCCATTTCTACTTCGTGTACTTTCTGCAATATACATAAAGAAACTTTATTTCACTCATTCTATAATTGCACTCATGTAAAACTGCTTTGGAAGAACATGATTTTTTATTTATTGTTCTTGTTTAGATATGATTTAAATGCGTCGTATTTCTCTGATAATGTTCATGCTCTCGATCTTACTGTTATTTTTTTTTCTATTACACTGTTATTTTTAATACACAAAAATAAGTTCCTAAAGGCAATAACTAGATTTAATGCACTCTCACAAAAAAAGGTAGACGGTGGTATAAATAATGCTCCTTAATGAACAGTTTTGTACCTTTGTAAAAGTTGTACCTTACATGGTACAGAAAGGCCTCTAATGAGACTGCTCTGTACCTTTTATGGTACAACTGAAATGAAGGTACACAATTGTCCTCATAAAAAAGTGTTGGACAGCTCCTTTAATACAGTATTTCTGAAAATAATTATGACTGGAAAGGCAAAGTGATTTATGAATAATTTTCATATTAAAACATGAATCATCATTTAAAAACAAAGAAACTCATAAACTTTCATTATTAAGTTCTATAAAACAAAACAACTGGTAAAACAAAACTATTGTAAACTAAATATTTAAGGCATTTTAATAAACATTTTCTAATAAATTCTTGTCACTGTAGTTTTGTCTTCATGGATCAGATTTGTACCTTTGCTGAAGGCACATTATTGTATCTGCAGGTTTTAAAAATCAAAAGTACGTTCTGGTTTTTATGGTACAAATCACGGCCTTAACGGTACAAACTGCAATGGTACAAATTTGTTTCTTTGTCTTAAACTACAATTCTGTTCCATAAAAAGGTCCTGCCACAGTGACAAGGGTTTGTACCTTTTGTGGTACAAAATGGTACCATTTTTTCTGAGAGTGTACTTTTCTTGCTGAAATTTTGTTCAATATTGAATCTCTTAGGCTTATTATTATTAATAATAATAATAATAATTTTTTAAAGCTTTAAAAGTTTTTTAAAGCTAAAGATAATCTTTTTTCTTAATGATCGATGCTTTGTAAAGTTTTTTCTCTTCTATTTCCTATTTTGTTGTTATTGTATTTTCTCTTTAATGCAGTGATGTATTTTTTTAATTCAATAATAAAAAATAAAAAGTGGATGAAAGCAGAGATAGAGAAAAATAGAGTAAAAAATAAAAATAAATAAATAAATAAATATATATATATATATATATATATATATATATATATATATATATATATATATATATATACACACATACATACATACAGTTGAAGTCAGAATTATTAGCACCGCTTTGAATTTCTTTTCTTTTTAAAATATTTTCCAAATGATGTTTAACAGATTTAGGAAATTTTCACAGTATGTCTGATAATATTTTTTCTTCTGGAGAAAGTCTCATTTGTTTAATTTTGGCAAGAATAAAAGCAGTTTTTTATTTTTTAAAAGCCCTTTTAAGGTCAAAATTATTAGCACCTTTAATATTTTTCTCGATAGTCTACATAACAAACCATCGTTATATAATAACTACTTACCCTTACCTGCCTAGTTTACCTAATTAACCTAGTTAAGCCTTTAAATGCTTAAATGCTTAAAAAGCTTTTAAAAATATCTAGTCTAATATTATTTACTGTCATCATGGCAAAGATAAAATAAATCAGGGATTAGAGATGAGTTATTAAAACTATTATGATTAGAAATGTGTTGAAAAAATCTTCTCTTCGTAAAACAGAAATTGTGGGAAAAAAATAAACAGGGGCGCTAATCATTTTGATTTCAACTGTGAACTATATATATATATATTTTTTTCTCTCTCTTCAATATTACCAGATTTTCAGATTTTTTTTGTGACTTAAAATATAATAATTACTACATTACAAAATGTTTACAGTACAAAGGTGTAAAAACTGTGAAATTGTATAAGAAGTTTATAACTATCAATTCATTCATTTTCCTTTAGCTTAGTCCCTTTATTGATCTGGGGTCGCCACAGCGGAATGAACCGCCAACTTATCCAGCATATGTTTTACACAGTGAATGCCCTTTCAGCCAGTACTGGGAAACACCCATACACTCTTATTCACACACATCCATTACAGACAGTTTAGCTTACCCAATAATAAAAAATAAAATTCACCTATAGTGTATGTGTTGGGACTGTGGGGGAAACCGGAGCACCCGGAGGAAACCCACACCAACACGGGGAGAACATGCAAACTCCACTCAGCTATGCCAGCTGGCCCAGCCAGGACTTAAACCAGCAACTTTCCTGCTGGTAGGCGACAGAGCTAACCACTGAGCCACACTGTTGCCCACTTGTAATATATTATGTTTAATGTATTATAGTGTAAAAACGAGCTTTTTCCCCACACTGAATATCCTCTTTTGGAAATGTCTTATTCTGAAAGTATGATGAGCTGCATATTCATGTCATTCCCAATGTTTGTTAGTTAATAATGTTTTAACTTAAATCTGAATTTAAAGATATACAAGTCAGCTTTAATGTCATTTAAATCAAAGTGACTTAAGGTTAACTTGATTCAAGAGTCATTTCTAACTGAATAGCATGTGGGAGGGAAAATCAGAGCAAAAACCACATAAGTGTCACTTTGTTACACTGCAGAGTTGAAGTTTCAACAATATAGAATCCAACAGAGATCAAGATGTGAGGACTGAAATCTGTTATATTTTTATTTATTATTAATAAAAAAAAAAGATTTAAATCTCTAATTTTGGTTTTAATGTCTGCTTTGTTGACTTATGATGTTGAAAATTCAACTCTGTGGTTTAACAAAGTGTCTTTCATTGACATTTTGGCAGTTTAAAACAATAAACACTTTATTAGGTACACCTTACAGGTACCATGCTGGACCCCTTTTGCCTTCAGAGCTGCCTTGATCCCTCATGGCATAGATTTAACAAGATACTGGAAATATTCCTCAGAGATTTTGCTCCATCTTGACATGATAGCATCACACAGTTGCTGCAGATTTGTCGGCTGCACATCCATGATGCCAATCTCCCATTCCACTACATTCCAAAGGTGCTCTATTGGATTGAGATCTGGTGACTGTGGAGGCCATTTGAGTACAGTGAACTCATTGTCATGTTCAAGAAACCAGTCTGAGATGATTCACGCTTTATGACATGGTGTGTTATCCTGCTGGAAGTAGCCATCAGAAGATGAGTACACTGTGCTCATAAAGGGATGGACATGGTCAGCAACAATACTCAGGTAGGCTGTGGCGTTGACATGATGCTCAGTTGGTACTAACTGACTTAAAGTGTGCCAAGAAAATATCCCCCACACCATTACACCACCACCACCACCAGCCTGAACCGCTGATACAAGGCAGCAAGGCTTTTATGTCGTTGATGCCAAATTCTGATCTCATCATCTGAATGTGTCAGCAGAAATGGAGACTCATCAGACCAGACAACGTTTCTCCAATCTTCTATTGTCCAGTTTTGGTGAGCCTGTGTGAATTGTAGCCTCAGTTTCCTGTTCTTAGCTGACAGGAGTGGCACCCGGTGTGGTCTTCTGCTGCTGTAGCCCATCCGCCTCAAGGTTGGACGTGTTGTGTGTTCAGAGATGCTCTTCTGCAGACCTCGGTTGTAACGAGTGCTTATTTGAGTTACTGTTGCCTTTCTATCAACTGGAACCAGTCTGGCTATTCTCTAAATTTGCGTTGAGCAGTTGGACAGGTGTACCTAATAAAGTGGCCGGTCAGTGTATATAAGAAATCATATATAATTAAATCTGTAAAATAACAGAAAATGTACTGCCAGGTTATTACTTTCTTTATGTACTATAATTAACAAAAACATATCAGTTTAAACTATTAAATAAGTCAATAATAGTCACGTTGTCAAATTTTCGACATCAAAAGTTGTTGGAGAGATCAAGCCCCCATAATGCAATTCCAAATCATAAAAACAGAACTCGCAACATAACACGGTTTAATAAAAAACAAATTTTATTTCTTTAAAAAATAATCATCCCGAACAAAGTTCTCTCACTATTACATACAGAGCCAAAATGACTTGCTTTTTTGTGTTCATTCATTGGATCTACTGGGAAGTGCTATGATATGGACTGTTCTTTATCAGTGGCTTAATATTGCTTAAACATTGAGGTCGGGTGAAGTTCACTCTCTAATTCTGCCATCTCGCACCTCCATCTAATTGGTTTTAGGTGCTCGTGGCTTTCAGGAGTCAAGTATACTGCATCAGAATATTAGTCTAGGAGCAATATCACACACTAAGGGTCAATAAAAAAAATAAATCACCTCGTTGGGTCGGTAAAACCTACTATATAAAGGCATGTCTTTGTATACATTTCATAAGCATGAGTTCAAACGCATGTTTACAACCAAAACAGTCAACCGCTGTTATACATTTTCAAAGTTCATCAGATTTCAGACGGCTTTTTCCATCAATGTGGAGATTCTTTGACACTTATTATAACAGTAAAAGCTATCTTAAAGGAACAGTTCACCCAAAAATCATCATTTACTCATCCACAATTACTTTTTCTGTTAAACACAAACACTTAAAAAAAAAAAAATATTAGTTACTTTCCTTTAAAAAAGTGAACTAGTTACTTAAAAAAGTGATTAATCAACAGTTAAGTTGACTTAATTTTTATAATAAGGTACATACTTCATTCAATTAATAATTAAGGCAATGGGTGTATTGAGTAAAATCAACTAATCTTGCAAAACAAAAAACTTACTTTTTAGAGAAAACCAATTTTAAAGGCAACTAATAACACATTTCAAAGGCAATCAATATCTTTATAAGAAACAGTTTACTCACTTAAGAAAAGCTTCACTATTAGCTTTAAAAGAAATGAGTTTAAACAAATGTTTGAAGAAAACTAAGTGCTAAAAACACAATGCTACCCACTTTTTAAAGAAAATGTAACTAATCGCTCCAAAAGCAATTAATTGACTCACCTTAAAAAAAAAATCAACTAATCTCTTAAAGAAATTAGTTCAAACTCATTTTAAAGTCAAGTAATCGTTTTAAAAGAAATTAGTTTAAGAAAAAAATAAGTTAAGTAGTCAACTAATTGCTTTAAAAGGGAGACAGGTTTCCTCACTTTAGCAAAATAACTAGTCACTTTAAAACAGTGAATTAACTCACTTTCTAAAAGCCAACTAATCGCTTTTAAAACTATGAATTTAGTCACTTTCTAAAAGAAAAGTCAACTAATTGCTTAAAGAAATGAGTTAAAACTATTTTTAAAGTCAACTAATCACTTTTAAAACAACAAACTTACTCTCTTTCTAAAAGAAAATGTCAACTAATCAATTTAAAAACAATTCCTGTCTTAAAAAAGTCAAACAATCACTTAAAGAAATGAGTTTAAATTCATTTCAGTCAACTTATTGCTTTAAAAACAACGAATTTACTCACTTTCTAAAAGTCAATTAATCACTTTGAAAACAATGAATTTACTCACTTTCTAAAAGAAAAGTCAACTAATCGATTTTAAAACAATGAATTTACTCACTTTCTAAAAGAAAAGTCAACTAATCGCTTAAAGAAATGAGTTTAAATTCATTTTCAAGTCAACTTATTGCTTTAAAAACAATGAATTTACTCACTTTCTAAATGAAAAGTCAACTAATCGATTTTAAAACAATGAATTTACTCACTTTCTAAAAGAAAAGTCAACTAATCGCTTAAAGAAATGAGTTAAAACTATTTTAAAGTCAACTAATCGCTTTTAAAACAATGAATTCACTCACTTTCTAAATGAAAAATCAACTAATCGCTTAAAGAAATGAGTTTAAACTATTTTTAAAGTCAACTAATCAATTTTAAAACAACAAACTTACTCACTTTCTAAAAGAAAAGTCAACTAATCGCTTAAAGAAATGAGTTTAAATTCATTTTCAAGTCAACTTATTGCTTTAAAAACAATGAATTCACTCACTTTCCAAAAGAAAAGTCAACTAATCGCTTTTAAAACAATGAATTCACTCACTTTCTAAAAGAAAAGTCAACTAATCGCTTAAAGAAATGAGTTAAAACTATTTTAAAGTCAACTAATCGATTTAAAAACAATGAATTTACTCACTTTCTAAATGAAAAATCAACTAATCGCTTAAAGAAATGAGTTTAAACTATTTTTAAAGTCAACTAATCAATTTTAAAACAACAAACTTACTCACTTTCTAAAAGAAAAGTCAACTAATCGCTTAAAGAAATGAGTTTAAATTCATTTTCAAGTCAACTTATTGCTTTAAAAACAATGAATTCACTCACTTTCCAAAAGAAAAGTCAACTAATCGCTTTTAAAACAATGAATTCACTCACTTTCTAAAAGAAAAGTCAACTAATCGCTTAAAGAAATGAGTTAAAACTATTTTAAAGTCAACTAATCGATTTAAAAACAATGAATTCACTCACTTTCTAAAAGAAAAGTCAACTAATTGCTTAAAGAAATGAGTTTAAACTTTTTAAAGTCAACTAATCAATTTTAAAACAACAAACTTACTTTATAAAAGAAAAGTCAATCAATCGCTTAAAGAAATGAGTTTAAATTCATTTTCAAGTCAACTTATTGCTTTAAAAACAATGAATTCACTCACTTTCCAAAAGAAAAGTCAACTAATCGCTTTTAAAACAATGAATTTACTGACTTTCTAAAAGAAAAATCAACTAATCGCTTAAAGAAATGAGTCAAAACTATTTTAAAGTCAACTAATCGATTTAAAAACAATGAATTCACTCACTTTCTAAAAGAAAAGTCAACTAATCGCTTAAAGAAATGAGTTGAAACTCAGTCAACTAATCACTTTAAAAACAGTGAATTTAGTCACTTTCTAAAAGAAAAGTAAATGAATCAATTTAAAATAAATTAGTTTGAGCAACAAAACTTTTTTTTAAGTCAACTAATCGCTTAAAACTAAACCGGATTATTCACTTTAAGTAACGTCAACTAATCGCTTTAAAAGAATTGGATTTACTCACTTTAAGTAAAATCAACAAATCTATTTTAAAACAACGTTTATCTACTTTAGTCAGGTAATCGCTTTTTACAATAAAGGAGGATATTCTGAAGAATGTTGAAAAAACATCCATGGATTTTCATTGTATTTTTTTCTTCCTACTATGGATATCAATGTTTTTTTTACAGCACTCTTGAGAATATCTTGTTTTGTGTTCAACAGATGACAGACACTCATAAAAGTTGAGAACTATTTGAGCATGAGTAAATTGTAAGGAGCTTTTTCATTTTTCGGCAAACTGTCCCTTAAAATGGAAAGTTCAGCCAATAATGAAAATTCTGCTGTGGTTAATCCTCCCAATAAACTGTGGGAAAAAATGTCAGCATTCAAATCAGCAATAACATTCATGCGAATGGGAAAATTAGCAAATTTTCAGTTTTGGTCCCACTATTCCTGCACAAAAGGTAAGAAAGTATGGCATCAAATATTAGTGCGGGCTCAGTCTTAACATGATTACTAAGAGGCTCCAGTTACAACACTAACTCAGTTTAAACATGCATTTCATACATCCACCTTATGGCATGATGACATGACATAATGATCCTCTGACCTGCGGAAAAAAGGCCTTTACATGCTCATCAGGTGAGGGTTAAAGGTGCAATGACACTGGCGAGTGTTAAATGTGCTTGTTGGGAAGGGAATGTGGCAGTGTTACTGACACTATGCGAGTGCGAGTGTGTGTGTGTGTGTGTGTGTGTGTGTGTGTGGTGACCCAACAGCCAGTACTGGATCACTATATACAAACAAGGTTTCCTGCATCATTCACTGTATTGGTACGAATGCATCGAGTTCGTTCCTTGCATGGTAAATGTGCTGTGGGGTTTTCTCTGCTTTTGGTGATGTTGTATTGCTTCAGTGTCAAATCAGTGGAAGAAACGCTTTTTAAAATGAATAGTTCACCCAAAAATGACAATTTACACACATATCAAGGCATATAATAATGTAATTGTTAAAAAAATTATTAAAATAAAACAAAAGGTGTGCATATGTATGTATGTATGTATGTATGTATGTATGTATGTATGTATATATGTATATATATATATATATATATATATATATATATATATATATATATATATATATATATATATATATATAATATGGAAAACGAGTGCATCTTTTTACAAAAACTAATGTTGGATTGTATTTTAAATGCGTGTCCATGTTAAAAAATATAATCTGCACACAGAAATTATAGGTTCTTCTCTAAGTAGTTACTCCACTGTGTGTGTGTGTGTGTGTGTGTGCCTGTGTATATACATATATACAGTTGAAGTCAGAATTATTAGCCCCCTTTGAATTTTTTTTCTTTTTTTAAATATTTCCCAAATGATGTTTAACAGAGCAAGGAAATGTTCACAGTATGTCTGATAATATTTTTTCTTCTAGAAAAAGTCTTATTTCTTTTATTTCGGCTAGAATAAAAGCAGTTTTGATTTTTTTGAAAACAATTTTTGGGACAAAATTATGAGCCCCTTTAAGCGAATTTTTTTTTTCGATAGTCTACAGAATAAACCATCGTTATAGAATAACTTGCCTAATTACTCTAACCTGCCTAGTTAACCTAATTAACCTAGTTAAGCCATTAAATGTCACTTTAAAAACCTGAACCACCAACGGTTTCACAGTGGATACAAAAATTCAGACAGTTATATTCAATGGAACAGTTGACAGCACAAATACAGCTGAAGACTCAAATCTTTGAAAGAAGATAGGGACCAGTTCAAAGCCTCATTGGATAGGTCACTTATGTCTCCAAGTTTGTATTTTTGCTTGAAGTTTGTCTATTCACTTTTATTTTTTTATTTTTTCCTCAGATCTATATTGTCATTATATATATCTTTATTTGTATGCTCGGGCCCAATCTCAGGACTGTTTTTATTACTGTTTGTATTTATGTTGACTGCTGTCAAAAAAAAAAAAAAATGTCACTTTAAGCTGTATAGAAGTGTCTTGAAAAATATCAAGTAAAATATTATTTAATGTCATCATAACAAAGATAAAATAAATCAGTTATTAGAAATTGTTTTATTAAAACTATTATGCTTAGAAATGAGTTGGAACAATCTTCCCTCCATTAAACAGAAATTGGGGAAAAAAATAAACAGGGGTGTTAATAATTCAGGGGGGCTAATAAATCTGACTTCAACTGTATATATATACACACACACACACACACACACACACACACACACACACACACACACACACACACACACACACAGCTTTTAAATCAACATCAAATGTTTTAAATAAACTTCTAATAAGAATAAAATAATAATAATAAATAAAATGTTTAAGGGAAATGATTGTGTGTGCTGGAGTTAATTTATTGGTTTTCAGTGGTGAAAATATTTCTACCAACCTAAAGCATGCAAAAAACCCGTGTTGTTTTTCTATATGCCTTTTAAGAGTTGCTTTAACAGTTTTTGGGATTCTTTAGTCTTTAGTGTTCCGTGTTTTTGCATTCGTATAAGGTTATTTAACTCCAGAAATCTATATAAACTCAGAAAAAGTGTTGAAATCAACTCTGTGAGTGCTAATTCAACACTCGTCTAATTAATTTATTATTAATACACTGGTAAAGTCCTGGTTGCCTTAAATTGAATCAAATCAACCTTATGAGTCCATTGAATTTATATGATGATAAACTGGCTTAAAACAGCTTGTGTAACTTATTCAATTACGTTAAAACATGATTCACTTAGTTTATTGACTTACAATGAACTAAAAACATTTGCTGTCTTGACTAATTGATCATATCATTTTTTCGGTGTATAATATACAAACGGTAAAAATCAATTAGTTGACTTAACTCAAAAAAGGGAGTAAACCCTAATTAAGTTAACTTTACAGTTCCAAGTTATATTGGGTTTACTCACTTTTTTGTGTGAAGTCAACTAGGAGCTTTTTACTGTGTGTGCGCATGTATGAGTGATTCCAAGTCTTCTGAATTGTCAGAGTTAGATGAGGAACTGACCAAAACATTAAGTCATTACTAAATTAATTATCATCTCTTTCACTGAAGTTTTCTCATTTGCAACCACGTGAAATGCAAGAATGCAAGTATTAAAACAGTGCATAACAAGCGTTTAGAAAGCTAAAATATGACTTCAGAAAATGTTTAATAGGTTATGCTGGTGTATATTTATAAAAAAAAAAGGTGCTTTAAATATTTTGTGTTGCATTAAAAAAACACACACATAAATGTGAGTAAATAATGACAATATTGCCAATGTTGGGTGAACTATTGTTTTAAAGGAACACTCCACTTTTTAAAAAATAAAATAGGCTCATTTTACAACTCCCTGAGAGTTAAAGTATTGAGTTTTAATTGAGTTCCATTTGAGTGTTTACCGTTTTTTATTCCATTCAGCCGATCTCAGATTCTGGCAGGAGCACTTTTAGCTTAGCATAGTTCATTGAATCGGATTAGACTATTAGCATCTCAAAAAATGACCTAATTTAAAGTTTTAAAGACTTTTCTGTAGTTACATCATGTACTATGACCAACAGAAAATAAAAAGTTGCTCGTTTTCTGTGCTGAAATGGTTAGGAACTACAGTTTACTCTTATTCCGGCGTAATAATCAAGGAACTTTGCTGCCATACCATAGTTATTGCAGCGCAATGCTAATACACAGAAAATAACGTTTGATTTTACGTCAGTTGCTCAGTACATGATGTAACTACAAAAGAGTGAAGCTTTAAATAAGACAATTATCCAAACTATTTGGCCATTTTTGACTGAGCTGCTAATGATCTAATTCAATTCAATGATCTATGCTAAGCTAAGCTAAAGTGAATCAGATAAAGGGATTTAAAAAATGGTGAAACTCACCGTGTAACATTTGGAGAGCTTTAAATAAAGCAAATATCCAAACTATTTGGCCATTTTTCAGTAAGATGCTAATGGTCTAATCCGATTCAATCATCTATGCTAAGCTAAGCTGAACGTGAATAAGCTAAAGAGATTAATAATAGTAAAACTCACCCGTTTAACACTCTGAGAGCTTAAAATAAAACAATTATCCAAACTATTTGGCCATTTTTGACTGAGATGCTAACGGTCTAATTCAATTCAATGATCTATGCTAAGCTAAGCTAAAGTGAATCAGATAAAAGGATTCGAAAATGGTGAAACTCGCAGTGTAACACTTGGAGAGCTTTAAATAAAGCAATTATCCAAACTTTTTGGCCATTTTTGAGTGAGATGCTAATGGTCTAATCCGATTCAATGATCTATGCTAAGCTAAGCTAAAAGTGAATTAGCTAGAGATTCAAAAATGATAAAACTCATCCTTTTAACACTTGGAGAGCTTTAAACAAAGCAAATATCCAAACTATTTGGCCATTTTTGAGTGAGATGCTAATGGTCTAATCCAATTTAATGATCTATGCTAAGCTAAGCTAAAAGTGAATAAGCTAAAGAGATTAATAATTGTAAAACTCATCCGTTTAACACTCGCAGAGCTTTAAATAAAGCAATTATCCAAACTATTTGGCCAATTTTGACTGAGATGCAAATGGTCTAATCCGACTCAATGATTTATGCTAAGCTAAGCTAAAAGTGAATCAGCTAAAGGGATTTAAAAATG
This sequence comes from Danio rerio, assembly GCF_052040795.2. Classification (NCBI taxonomy): domain Eukaryota; kingdom Metazoa; phylum Chordata; class Actinopteri; order Cypriniformes; family Danionidae; genus Danio; species Danio rerio. The sequence goes on from NC_141036.1 coordinate 56,993,822, forward strand.
GGTAAACTCAGCCATTTAACACTTGGAGGGATGTAAAATGAGCCTAGTTCCAAAAAAGTTGTGTTCTTTTAGGCTCAGGAAGATTTACGTGCATCAGGAGTGAACAATATCCTCCTCTACTAAAAGAGCGCAGAGGAATCAAGTGCAGAAAAACCCACGTCTTCCAGATGAGAGCGGTTGGCGTCACATTTTGGCTGGTGCATAATGCTGGTTTCGGTGTTATGCTGATGCAGGAGTGCATCCTGCAACTCAGTGGTCCATCTATCGTTACACTAATTAGGCCACGCTTTAACTAACTAAACACAACCGCTGGAGGAAAATCCTGCATCACTGCTACAGTTTTGATCGCGTTCTGCTTCACAGACGACAAGCAAACGCTGCCATTTCAACTAAAACTAAGTGCTAATGTACCATGTCTCTCTCTCTTTCTTACAAAAAATAATAATACAAATGTAAAAGAATTTCACAATTACAATAAAAATAATGCCAAATGGAAGAAACGAGGATTGCTCCACTGGACGGCTAGACGAACGGACGCTTCAGAGGCAGCTTTGTGGTGGCATACAAAAACGACAGGTTGGCCTGCGTTCCTTCCCTCCGTATTGCATACATACGTACATGTGGGAGTGCGAAGGTAGTATACAATAATACACAATTAAATAAAAAACGAAAGAGCATAGTTCTGCCAGACTCAAGAAAGTGTTCAGTTGTGTGGGCTTCATTGGACTGGTTTAGCACCCAGGGGTTCTGGCTCGAGGTGTCCGGAGACGTGCGCTTTTTGTTATTCAGGCAAAATACATGGTCCTCAGGGAGTCGTGGTGAATCTGCACCGCTTTGGCCAACGCTTGAGGATCTCGACCATTGCTCTGCCCGGAGACGTGACTTCCCTCCCCGCTACAAACATATGGGATGAGGTTAAATGCATTGATCAAACATGACAGAGAAAACATTCAGATTGTGAATGAAATACAATAATAGTTATTCATTTTTCTTCAGCTTAGTCCCTTTATTTATCAGGGGTCGCCACAGCGGAATGAACCACCAACTTATCCAGCATATGTTTTACACAGTGGATAATTTTCTCAACATTCCACACACAATCCCCCATAATGACAATGTGAACAAAGAGTTTTTGAAGTTGTTGCAAATGTATTAAAAATACAAAAAGCTGAAAAATCACATGTACATCAGTATTCACAGCCTTTGCTCAATACCTTGTTGATGCTTCTTTGGCAGCGAGTACAGCCTCGAGTCTTTTTGAATATGATGCCACAAGCTCGGCTCACCTGTCTTTGGTAATTTTGACCCATTCCTCTTTGCTGTACCTCTCAAGCTCTATCAGGTTGGATGGGAAGTAACGGTGTACAGCCATTTTCAGATCTCTCCAGAGATGTTCAATAGGATTTAGGTCAGAGCTCTGGCTGGGTCACTCAAGGACATACACCGAGTTGTTGTGAAGCCACTCCATTGATATTTTGGCGATGTGCTTTGGGTCATTGTCCTGCTGGAAGATGAACTGTCACCCCAGTCTGAGGTCAAGAGCACTCTGAAGCAGGTTTTCATTCAGGATGTCTCTGTACATTGCTGCATTCATCTTTCCCTCTATCCTGACTAATCTTCCAGTTCCTGCTGCTGAAAAACATCCCCACAGTATGATGCTGCCACCACCATGCTTCACTGTAGGGATGGTATTAGCCTGCTCATGAGCGCTGCCTGGTTTTCTCCAAACGTAATGGCTGGCATTCACTCCAAAGAGTTCAAGTTTAGTCTCATCAGACCAGTGAATTTAGTTTCTTATGGTCTGAGAGTCCTTCAGATGCCCTTTGGCAAACTCCAGGCGGGTAGTGGCTTCCATCTGGCCACTCTACCATACAGGCCTGATTGGTGGATTGCTGCACAGATGGTTGTCCTTCTGTAAGGTTCTCCTCTCTCCACAGAAGAACGCTGGAGCTCAGACAGAGTGATCATCGGGTTATTGATCACCTCCCTGACTAAGGCCCTTCTCACCCGATCACTCAGCTAAGATGTCCGGCCAGCTCTAGGAAGAGTCCTGGTGGTTTCAATCCTCTTCCACTTATGGATGATGGAGGCTGCTGTGCTCACTGGAACTTTCAGAGCAGCGGAAATGTTTCTGTAGCCTTCCCCAGCCTTATGCCTTGAGACAATAATCCTGTCTCGAAGACCTAAAGACAATTCCTCTGTCTTCATGCTTGGTTTGTGCTTTGACATGCACTGTCAACCCTGGGCCCTTATATAGACAGGTGTATGCCAAATCATGTCATCAACTGAATTGAGCACAGGTGAACTCCAATGAAGCTGCTGAAACATCTCAAGAATGATCAGTGGAAACAGAATGTACCTGAGCTCAATTTACAGCTTCACGCCAAAGGCTGTGAATAATGTTGTACATCTGATTTATCAGCTTTTTTATTTTTAATAAATTTGCAACAATTTCAAAAACTTGTTTTCACATTGTCATTATGGGGGATTGTTTGTAGAATTTTGAGGAAATAAATGAATTTAATAAATTTTGGAATAAGGCTGTAACATAAAAAACACATGGAAAAAGTGAAGCGCTATGAATACTTTCCGGATGCACTGCACATGTGGAAAAATAGACATAATAGGAGCCCATTAAAGCTAAAGCTGTTGATCTCGGCCTCACCTGTCATGTTCTTTGTCCACCAGATGGTATCGGGCCCGGAAAGCCACGAGTCTGGCGTAGTATGCTGGCGCGGGGATGGAGACGGAGCGGGTGCAGCGCACATACGTGTGGCACAGCTGGTAGGTGAGAATCTGCAGCTCGTCAGCCGTAAAGCGATTGTCGTCCCACAGGACGTAGTAGTGTGAGGGTCGGCTGGTGCCCTGAGAAGAAAACCACAGGTCAGACGGGGTGCATCTCAATCAGCTTATTATTTATTAATAATGTTATTTATTTATCAATCAGCCGTATTATTTATTATATGCATATTTATATTTGTTTTAATAAAAAGTTTAGATTTGTCCACCTGTTGGGTTTTGGAGACGTCTGCATCACCATATGGGGCATAGGAATGGGATGTGTGTTTGGATGTAACTCAGTTGTTTAACCACACTTCGTTATTATTGTTCATTTATTAATTTGCTGGAGATTAGAACTGAATTTAGAAATGGTTTTGAAACAAATCTTTGTGCTTAATAAACTAAATTAAATATGTAGGCTAATGGATGACTTCAGTGGAGTGAGTTTCCATCGTTTCCTTATCCACGAAAGTAAAGGAGTAAAGGAATGAGTAAAAGTAAAGTAAATAGAAAGTAAAGAGGCTGAATGGAGGAGGCTCGTTCTTTATCCTTGTGCTGCAGATGCCCTGTTTAACTGTTTTCTCGCAGTGAAGCGTTCAGTTTTTCCACTTACAATGTAAATAGCAAATGCACCATGGCGCATACCATATTTTTCCATCCTTAAAATAGCAAAAGTGGATTCAGACAAGCCGTTAATGCTTCTGCACAATGAGCTTTAGACTTTGTGTCTAGATCTAGATCGAGCCAAAGATCTGTTAATTTGATCAATGAGCAATATTTTAAAATTACTCCACAAAATAACTTTAAAATATTTCCCTTAAAGTATTTGCTGAATGAAAATGTTCTCTAATATTCTCTAAAATATACAATCTATTAAAATCTGTTTTATCAATATTCT
>NC_141036.1:57000000-57030000 GCF_052040795.2 Danio rerio
TTAAATGTACTTGAAATGTACGGGTCAGATACTTTTCTTAAGCATGCTATGTATTTAAAAATCTGAAAATGATGAAAAGCAGCAATTTACATAGACAATAAGAGTCTTGATAATCCATCAGCATATTAACATGATTTCTGAAGGATCATGTGACGCTGAAGTCTAAGTGATATTTACTGCTTTTACTGTATATTTGTGTTTTTAATCCAAATGCTTGATTGAATTCTGCTAAAATCCTGATTTACATCACAGGAATAAATCACATTACAGTATTTTAAAATGAAATCCAGCTATTTTTTAAATAATAATAATATTTAATGTATTTTTGTGAATTTTTAATCAAAAGGCTTTACTTGTGGCAGCTGTCCTTCTGGTACGCCGTCCCTGTAGAAGATGATTCTCGTGGGCTTGAAGCGGGTGGACTTGTAGAACTGGATCAGTAATTCTCTCACCATGTAGGACAGATCTTCAATAATCTCCTGTCTGGGCCGCTGGACTCGAACTGTAGCGCAGTATCTGCTGGGATGAGCGTCCATACTGCCAACAACCTGCACACACACATAAACATCACATGAGGATAGATGATGCAGAAAATCATCCAAAAATCCTGTATTGCTTTTTATTTTATTCATTTCATTTGTATATATTAAATAAAAAAAACATTTAAGGTCAATATTATTAGCCCCCTTTTTTCAATTGTCTACAGAACAAACACGGTTATACAAATCATTCATGTTGTCTCAAAACAAATTGATTAAGTTAACTTCGTTGTTTTTACAAATTTAAGTGAATTGAACACAATACAATGTTGTCCCCTAAACATCTAAAAAGTTGTTGATTCAGCTCATTTTAAATAATTAGTCTGAACAAGCAGCACAAATCCCTTTTTGTATGTATAAAACAATATTTTACTTTAAATTTTTATTAATATTTATAAATAATATTTATTTTTTAATTACATGTTAACTAAATATTTCTAAAAACAAAACAACATTTTTTTAAATTGGAAAAAATTGACCTAATATATGAAAACAATCAATATTTTTTTACAATATTTTTACATTTTGACATAATATTTATGAAAAAAAAATTCCTTAAAATATTAAAAAAATGTATTTAATATTTCTGAAAACAAAACAATATTTTTACTTTAAATGTTTTTATTTTTACAAAATTTGACTTAATATTTAAAAAATATATATTTTAATCAAAAAATTTTTAATTTAGAAAAAGTTTGACTTCATTCTTTTTAAAAACAAATCATTATTTTTACTTGAAATATGTTTTTATTTTTTACAAATTTGACTTAATATTTCTAAAAAAAAACAATATTTTTAATTTTGAAAAACAAACAACTTAATATTTCTGAAAATAAATCAATATTTTTTCTCAAAATATTTTTGCAATCTTTCCATTTTGACGTAATATTTCTGAAAAAATCTTCATACTCAAAATACTTTCATTCTTTTATTCTGATTTAATATTTCTGAAAACAAATCAATATTTGTACTTAAAATATTTTTATTTTTTTAAATTTTGACTTAATATTTAAAAATAAACAATATTTTTTTAATTTAGAAAAAAACTGACTTAATATTTCTGAAAATAAATCTAAATTTTTACCTAAAATAGTTTTATGTCAATGTAGCTTTATATCAATGATTTTAAATTCTTTTTACATTTTGGTGTAATATTTCTGAAAAAAAAAAAGTTTTTATTTTTAACTTTTATTTTGACTTAATATTTCTGAAAACAAATAAATATTTTTACTCAAAACATTTTTACAATCTTTACATTTTGACGTAATTTCAAAAAATTTTTTACTTATACCTTTTCATTCTTTTAGATTCTGATTTGATATTTCTGAAAACAAATCAATATTTGTACTTAAAATATTTATATTTTTGTACGAAGTTTGACTTAATATTTCTGAAAACAAATCACTATTTTTACAATGTTTTTACATTTTGATGTAATATTTCTGAAAACAAAAATATTTTTTCAAAATGTTACTTCAAATATGTTTACATTTTTTTTTTTACTTAACATTTCTGAAAACAAAACATTTTTTTTACTCAATCCCCCGGTTTCACAAACAAGGTTTAAGGCTAGTCAAGACTAAATTGCATGTTTGAGCTGTCTCAACTCAAAATAACTTGCGGTGAGATGTCTTGAAATGAGTCAGTATCAATTTTTTTGTCTCCAGGTGCACAACAGTAAAATATTTTTTTAAAGCCATTTTTATAAATGTGTCTTAAATAGCCTAATTTAACCAAGGCCTAGTCCCGGCTTAATCTAAGCCTTGTTTGTGAAACTGGGCCAATTTGTTTCCATTTTTAAAAATCTGACTTTATATATTTCTGAAAACAAACATTTTTACTCATTTTGACACTAAGTATAAAATATTTTTTTCTTGCAATACTTTTTAATTGTTAAAGTAATATTTTTGAAAACAAACCTATATTTCTGCTTAAAATATGTTTTCATATTTTTAATGTTTACATTACAATATTTTCATTTCAACATTTTTAGAATCTTTTTACATTTTGAGATAATATTTCTGAAAACAAAAATATTTGAATTTTTTTTTTAAAAACAGTTTACTTGAAATAATTCAAAAGAAAATGCTTCTTGACTTAAGGGACCATGACACCCCCCACTTTTGGTTCAAGTCTAACTTAGAATATTTAAAAAAAAAAAAGCATCATAATGAACGTGGAGCTCCGCGATCAGAGGCAGGAGTGGGCCTGGCCAGCAGAGCAGGGGAGGAGGAGGGGAGCGAACAACTGTTGTCAGTCGGTTCACAAAATGAGACACAAACTGTGAGAAGACGCATGAGTTTATAGTTTACAAAGTTAAAATGCAAAGAAATAAACAGCAATTTAATGCCCTGCTACATTTGTTATTCGCAATTTCATACACACAACCACAATTTATATCATCATAAAGATAATCGTGTTCATATAAACACTATAAATGAGGACTTCTCCCTCAATTCCCGGGTCTGAATGCAGACTCAATGCACCAGGTCTCTTGCCCTGTCTATTTTAACCATTAGCCCTGCTGGTAATCTAGAGGATTTAGGTAAACACAGCAGCACGGCGATGTGTCTAAATGTGAACGAACTCCTGATAAAAGACAAAGTCCGCCATTCTCCAATTCTCATACTGCTCTCCTGACAAAAATGCTTGCTGCACACACACAGCTTTGCTGTATCGGCCCTGACAGCATCGCAGGGAAAAACATGCAACAAACCCTGTGGATCATGGAAACAAACACATACAAGCCTTCATGAACAGCTAAATACTGCGTGCCGTGGGTTCGTTGACGCGTCTCGCCCAGTCATCAGGGTAGGATCTCACAGCTTGGCACTGGCAGGTCTGCTTTGCTTTCAGAAAGCATGCACGGTCATGAATAATTAAGAAGCCGGCTCTTCTCATAGGATAGGAAAACTCAGCTATGAATAATAATGAGAAACCGACGCTTCATCTTTGAAGATAAAATCAGCTGACCAAAGCTCAAAATTACCCAGTTTTCCCCACAATTAAAGCTGACAGGTGCTAAAATTGTCTTGACTGATGCTCAACACACATAAATCTGTTAACATCTCAAAAAAAAAAGTGCTCGAGGGTTTCTTAAGAGATTTTACATATTAGGAAACAAGACAAAAACTAAGAATGAACATTTTAGTTTTAATTTTGGCCTAATATTAGAGTTTAGGACTAGAAACAAATCAAAAACTCAAAGTAAAAACAAAAGTCTCATAATTTAATCAGGAAGACTAACTAAGATTTAAAAAGACTAGGCAAAGATAACATCCCAAACAGTTAAAAAATACAGGAACACCACATTACAACAACCTTTCATCAGTCCTCGCAACATAAACAATCACATGCATCCAACACCACTCTCTTTATAAAGCCTTCAATTCACCCAAAAGACACAATTCTATCTAGTTTCAAATCTCTTTACAAATTATTCCAAGGTTCACAATAAGAAATGCAGTTTTGCAGTGTGTGTGTGTGTGTCTGTGAGTATGTGTGTGTAGAGAAATCTGCCGCCCTCTGGATGCAGAAGAGAAAAGAGCATCCCTCCATCATCAATGCGCTCATATCCGCCGCTGTGACTCAGCTCTTTGTCATCAGCGTTTAGTAAAAAAACAGCCAGTTACAAGTGCTTGCATGTGCTGGGCGGCAGGTGACATCATTTCCTGCCCGTCTGTGACTCATTTTCCCTTTTCAACACTCCCATGACGCCCTGCTCCTCCTCCGCCTGTGTTCAGTGCAACAGATGGGCGTAATTACAGCGTGGGACGAAAATTAAAGTACACAAACTAACCATACTGATTTGGTGAGTTCACATTGCTAGTTTTGTGGTGAACAACTCATCTGTGGACATCATTAAGAAGAAAATAGTTGGCCCCTGTGATCTAAAAACCTGAAAATGCAGCTCCTGTTAGTTTTCAGTTGAATTCTCAGATTAGATCGGTCTGAGGTATTGGGCGTGGCTAACATACTTAACCACACCTATTCAGCTGTCGGACAACAAACAGAAATGGTGAGGAGGAGGAGTCTGTAATAACTCTCCCCAAACCTTTTCCCCAACTTTCTGAAATACATACTTTACTACATCCAATCAGCTCGCAGTAGAAAAAACAAGCCACACCCACTGTTTTCTAAAGTTTTCTATATTTAGAAAAGTTTGACTGTGTATGTGTGTGTCTGTGTGTGCGTGCGTGTATCTGTGTGTGTGTATGTGTGTCTCACAGCAGTAATAGATGGCTTCTTCCCATCACCAGCCGGCGGGTGTGTAACATCTGCCCCGAGGAAGATCACGGGCTGCTGAAACACTGCTGACCTGTAAAAGAGTCACAGCAACTGTTCAGAAGGGCTGCAAAAATTAAGAGAAATATAAATTTGTAGGGATGCACAACTTGCTGAATTTTGCAATTATATATATATATATAAATAATATAAAAGTTTAGCTGTGCCTTTACAGAATGAACACTGTGCTACGTCTGACAGATCGCACTTTTAAGTTTTTCTTTTCTTTTTTATTCTTTTATAACACATTTTATCTGTTTTTATAAATAATTTTTATTATTTGTTTTAATTTTCTTATACTTGTTTCTTTTATTCCTGTTTATGTAAAGCACTTGAATTGCCTTCTGTCTATGAAATTATGAAATGTGCTATTTAAATAAACTTGCCTTGCCTTGCATATATATATATATATATATATATATATATATATATATATATATATATATATAAATATATATAAATATATATATATACTGTTGAAGTCAGAATTATTAGCCCTCCTTTGAATTTTCTTTTCTTTTATTTTTTTAAATATTTCCCAAATGATGTTTAACAGAGCAAGGTTCACAGCATGTTTGATAATATTTTTTTCTTCTGGAGAAAGTCTTAATTGCGTTATTTTGGCAAGAATAGAAGAAGTTTTAAATTTTTAAACACCATTTTAAGGACAAAATTTTTAGCCCCTTTAAGCTATATATTTGTTTTTTGATAGTCTACAGCAGGGGTTCGCAAACTTTTCAGCCCGCGACCCCCAAAATGACAAGGCCAGTGATTGCGACCCCCAATATCCTCTGAGGTGGTTATAAATACCGAAACCTTGCATGCCATGGTGCACACACACCAGTATACTCAAGTATATTCTTAATTTAATTTTTCTTAATGTATGTGAGTGCTGTAAATGCGCCAGAAAGTTTAACCTGGTGTTATAAAATCAATCTGCTGCATCTGACGCTATTGCTGTGTCTTTATTATAATGTAATTACCCCTGGAGTCACAATCCAATAGAACTATCAGCTACTATAGTAAAATATACAGTATATAGTAACTATAAACAATTATATTTTCTCTTCAGTAGGTTATGGATAAAATATGGTAATTTTTATGGTTTATTAAAATAAATCAGTTATTAGAGATGAGTTAAAAAAATTATCTCTCCGTTAAACAGAAATTGGGAAAAAATAAACAGGGGGGCTAATAATTCAGACTTCATATATCTGACATATATATAAAATAAAAAGTAAACTAAATTCATTATAAAATAAAAATTTTGAATGAATAATAATTAATCAGATTTAAATCACCTGATTAAATGACATTTTACAATATATTAACAAAGAAAACACTTATTTTTCAAAAAACTTATGAAATTAGCATTTTAGGGCAAGCTCACACTACAGTTGCCTTGAAACATGCCAAAGTGCGCTTGTCCACCTCCCCTCTCCCCGACGGCCTGCACTCACACTGCATTCTACCTTCTGAGCTGGAGCACACATCGATGACTCGTTGATTGTTGATTATGCGACTGTGCATATTGCTTTAGTTTTATCATTTTGTATTATTTTTTTAGTCGTTTTGAATGCAGTGACTCGCAGTCAAATCTTTTGCTGAACAGATCTACCACTTTTGAAACTCATAAATGTTCATAAAAGTCCTCATGCTGCAGGTAGTAGGGTGTTTGCTGAAGGTGCAGCTGTCCTGCAGAGAGGGGTTTGCATCTTTAATAAACTTTAATAGTTTGTGTTCATTGAAAATTAAGAATGATTAATAAATCCATACGAAACAGCCTCTTAAAAGTCATGTTGTGTTATCAGTTTCAGGCTCAGGTGCACTTTTCACTCACCCTACAAGCGTACTGTGCCAAGCCCAATCGAACCACTCTCTGACACACCTGCAACCGGGCCAGGGCCGGCCAACTGAACTGCGCCTGGGCATGATTCGGAGCATTCATACTTGTAAAACGAACCAGGAAACGAACCCAAGCACAGTTCGGATAGCCTAGTGTGAGTGCACCCTTACTGTATTATTATAAAAAATATATATTTCTAAAGATGTACAATTTAGTCAAAATGTTGTAACTATATACTAGAATGACAAAAAAAAAGAAATAATAAAAATAAATAAAAATAATAATAATAGGGTGACACGGTGGCTCAGTGGTTAGCACTGTCGTATTACAGCAAGAAGGTCGCTGCTTCGAGCCCCGGCTGGTCAAGGTATTATTTCTGTGTGGAGTTTGGATGTTCTCCCATGTTAGCGTAGGTTTCCCCCACAGTCCAAACACATGCGCTATAGGTGAATTGAATAAACTAAATTGGCCGTAGTATATGAGTGTGTGTGTGAGAGTGTATGGGTATTTCCCTGTACTGGGTTGCAGCAAGAAGGGCATCCGCTGTGTAAAACATATGCTGGATAAGTTAGCGGTTCATTCCACTGTGGTGTTACTTGATGAATAAAGGCACTTAGCCGAAGGTAAATAAATGATAATAATAATAATAAAAATAATAATAATAAATATCATTACTGTTGTTATTATTACTGATTTAGTAGTTATTTTAAAATACTGTATGCTGAAATCAAAATAAAATTATTGCAGGAAATTAGAAATAGCATTATTGCAACGTTTATCTTGTATTAGGTGAGCTTTCCCTTTAAATGGCAGCTGCATCACAGTGTAATTGTATTGCTTTTGGATTACCCATGCAGAACCTGAACACATCTCACCGTTGATGCGGCACGAGGATGTTGTTGATGCCGCCGAGTTTGACGTTGATTTTGAGGCAGAGGTTGGAGAGCGTCTGCGGGGAGGTTTTTACCACGTTCTTCACCTGCACACACTGAGTGGCCATTCCTAGAAGAGTGTCTCCAACACGCTTCACTTCCGCTGCACAGAGCAAACACACACATTTATTATCAGTGTGAAGACCAGACAGATGCTGATATTAAAGAACTCAATATATCATGATAATGAACATGCATAATGATATCATGGGCACTTCAAAACACTGTGGATAATTACTTATTATTGAAGCTTTTACAGTGTTTTTAAGAACATTGAGATTGTCGTATTAGTGGTTGTTCATCACAGCACCAAATGCTTGAAGACTTAATATGCTATTTATTTTCAAACATTTACATTCTCTCATGGTAATCTAGCCTACGACATAAAAAAATCCTGTAACAATTTATAGGCTTCCCACCAACAAGAGGAGAACATGCAAACTCCACACAGAAATGCCGACTGGTCCAGCTGGGACTCGAACCAGCAACCTTCTTGCTGTGAGGCGACAGTGCTAATCACTGAGCCAACATTTTGTCATGATTTGGAATTTAATTAATTAAAAATGTTTATTTCCTCTGATGCATATATATATATATATATATATATATATATATATATATATATATATATATATATATATATATATATATATATATATATATTTTTTTTTTTTTTTTTCTTTTTATATATATATATAAATATATAAATATATATATATATATATATATATATATATTGTTACATATTGAGTAACATTACTTTGACAATGCTAGTGTGTATTGTTCTTGTGTGTGTTGTATCCTCTATTATCTGTCTCCTTCTCTCTCTCCACATGAGCGGAGATCAGGTGCAGCTGTGAGAGGGGCGGCGCCAGCTATAAAAGCACGCTGTTGATGCTGCTTGTCGAGTTCTCTTCCTGTTTCCCCTTGCTGTTGTGTGTGTGTGCGTGTGTGTGTGTGAGCAGACGCTCTGAGTTCTCTGTGTGACAGAGATATCTTTCTGTCTGAAACCTTTTTCCAAAGTAATCTGGTGAGATACTCTGTTAAATACGGTAATAGGACGGTAACTTGCATTAGCGGTGGCTGATGGATTAATGCCTTTCTACAATCCTGTTTCAAAGTCATCAGGTGAGATACTCTGTTAAATACGGTACTTGGATGGTATCCTGTGTTAGCTGTGGCTAATATTTACCTACTGCTGAATTATCAAAGGGAAGGCCCTTTTTCTTTTGTCCCATTTTCTCATTTTATATATATATACACACATATATGTGTGTGTGTGTGAAGAGAGCAATAAACGCCATTTTCTGACATTTGGATTTTATTATTATTGAAAATCACTGTTCAGATGCATCTTAATCTATGTGGTAATTGCTGCCGTTAATAATATTTCAGAATGTACATTTTAGGCCGAATACAAAATGTCTTTTTTCACAAATCGGGATATCCGCCAGACCAGTTTCTTTACAAAGTGCGATATAACAGTTATAGAACGTTCAGGATGCAACGTGAGCTCAGCATCCCCTGGGAACAGAGTCACCGCCGGTGAAGTGCAACAAACAAACATCTTGATAAAAGCTTCAGCAATTATTTAAACTTTCTTAATGAACTTTTTCTATTTCCAGCAGAAGGCTAGTCCAGGCGAGTCTGACTCTTACCGTAGACGGGGGTTTTCCCAGGCAGGATGACAATGATGAGCTGCAGTCCAGAGTAAGTGTTCTTCAGGTGTCTGAACATGGGCTCCACGCTGTCGGCCCCCTGAGCGTACTTACAGAAACACGGCTGACCCTGAATTGGCATCCCGGCATCCTTTGAGATCTTGCGCAGCTGGTCGGTGAAGTTCCTAAGAAAGAGATCGTCACTAATGTTACTGCTTGCAAAAGTGTGAGCAAAAGTGGCCCTTCTAAAAGTAGTTACTCAAGAGTAGCGAGTATTACATTGTTAAAATTATTCCACCTTATACTCTGACGATTATTACTGTGATTTAATTTTCCTAAAGAGGACCTATCATGTAAAAATCACTATCATAAAGGGTTTAAACACATCGTGTGGTAACAGTATGTGAAAATAACAAGCCTAAATTGGTAAAAATAAATGAATTTTTTTTTTTTTATAATTACACTGGTGAAGCAGGGACACAGTAGCTGTCGCCTCACAGCAAGAAGGTCGCTGGTTTGAGCCTCGGCTCAGTTGGCGTTTCTGTGTGAAGTTTGCATGTTCTCCTTGTATTCGCATGGGTTTCCTCCGGTTTCCCCCACAGTCCAAAGACATGCGGTACAGGTGAATTTGGTACTGTATGAGTGTGTGTGTGAATGAGTGTGTGAATGTTTCCCAGAGATGGGTTGCGGCTGGAAGGGCATCCGCTGCATAAAAAACTTGCTGGATAAGTTGGTGGTTCATTCCGCTGTGGCAATCCCGGATTAATAAAGGGACTAAGCCGACAATAAAATGAATGGATGAATATAATCACACTTGATTTAACACTTTGACATTCTCCCTTTGTACATGTCATCAGAGGGGGAAAGCCCCGCCCACTAGTGACCATCTGTCCCACATTAGCATAAACTGCCCTGAATGGGAAGCCGCAACCTGCGATTAGAGTTTTGAATATGCCGCTATGCTGATGCAAAGGCGTTTGTAGCTCCGCCCTCTTTTGAAAAAAAGCGAGGGGCAAAATATCATTTAAATTTAAAGGAACAGTCACCAAAACAGTAACATTTGGATCAAAGCCTAAAAAGGGCCGTTTCAGAAAGTTGGTTTGTGAGTTATTTGAGCTGAAACTTCACACACATACATGCACGCACGCACACACACACACACGCACACACGCACACACACACACACACTCACACGTTTGTTTTTGTGAAAAGTGGGGACATTACATAGGCTTGCATTCATATTATACTGTCCAAACCGTATATTATATTGCCCTCACCCCACCCCATGCCTAAACCCAACCATCACAGGAGACTGTGTGCAGCTTTACTCTCTGATTAAACTCATCCTGTAGGATTTATAAGCATTTTGAGAAATGAGGACGTCACCAATGTCCTCATATTTCACCTCCTTTTTGTAATACCCGTGTCATACCCATGTCATTACACAGATTTGTGTCCTGATATGTCACATAAACACATACACACACCCACACACACTGTAGGGACATCAGAGACTTGTTTTACATCTTGTAAAGAGGGGCATAATATGTCCCCTTCTAAAGCCTGGTTTATACTTCTGCGTCAAGTGATGGGCGTGACCCACAGCATATGCAACGCGCGTAGCTGTGCATTTATACTTCTGCACGCTGTTTCTGTTGCTCTGCAACAACACTTCCGAAACGCTAGTTGGCAGTGAGGTGTTTATGTTCCTCTGTGTCAAGTTTCTTCGATGGTGTTTTTTTTTTCTGAACGCTCCATTGATGTACAAGTGTCATGATGTACTATGTGTCCATGCGTAGGCTGTGCCGTAGAATACGTGTGCGCTTGACGCAGAAGCATAAATCAGCCTTAAGTCTGAGTCTAATTGTAAATTTAATTATTTGGCATTGACTATACATTTAAATAGACTAAGCTGACAGAAAGCAGGCTGATGTTTTTAAATTTGGAGCAAAATTGGTGAAACATAATAGGCAAAAATCCTCCCTACAAGTCTCCCTACATCAGGGGTGTCCAAACTCGGTCCTAAAGGGCTAGTGTCCTGCTGAGTTTAGCTCCAACTTGCTTCAACACACCTGCCAGGAACTTTCTAGAGCTGTTTTAACAACGGCGCCAGTGCGCTCAACACACACCAGCTGTAGGTGGAGTGGAGAGTGATAAGGCCAATGCGGTGGAAGGGGATGATTGGAAGGCCATTATTGGTACTGGCTAATGAACGGAATTTGGTCAGGACACCAAGATTACACCCTTAAGTCCCATAGGATTTTATTGACCACAGAGAGTCAGGACCTCGGTTTAACTTCTCATCCAAAAGACGACCCCACTGACACTGTAGTGTCCCCGTCACTATACTGGGGCATTAGGATTCACACAGACTGCAGGGTGAACGCCCCCTGCTGGCCTCTCTAACACCACTTCCAACAGAAACCTAGCTTTCCCATGTGGTCTCCCATTCAAGTACTGATCAGGCTCGGCCCTGCTTCATTGAGTAACCGGTCATGAGCTGCAGGGTGATTTGACTGTGGCAAACAGGTCACGACTTCAGCATCATTCCCACCACAGGACAATACTCTGCCTCTTTTCTCACTTTTGCACACTTGTTATGTCTGAGAAAATGTAATTAAGTCGCTCAGCTGTCAGAACATAGCAAACATAGTAAGTGTATTTATGCCTGCATGCAATTTGCTGTTCTACACTATAGAACCACATATAAAAGCCAGAAACGTTTTCCTAAAGCGTTAATGGTGCCAACTGATGATCCATTAAAAGGGAAAAACACCAACAAGGGAGAATGCATGATTATATGCTGTCATGGTTTGCAATCAAATGTCTTTACAATGGGAGTCAATGGGGCAAAAACAGACACCAACAAAACGGAAGGGGAGTCAATTTGAAGAGTACACAAGGGTTAACATGCATCACTGTGGGTTTTTGCATGGTGGGAACGACTGTTCATAAAAATACCTGTGTACATGTGGACATGGACTGAAATACTGTGTTTTGGTGTGTGTTATTCAGCATTGTGTGCGAGTCTTTCTTACTTGAGCACCTCTTCCCGACACTGTTTCTGCGGAGCGAAGCAAGCAATGGCCCAAACCTTGATCTCGATGCCATTATAGAACTGTTTTCCCCTCATGTCCCACACACCCTGGTTTGGAGTCGCGATGGCACGATTCTGTTCACCAACAAGGAAAGAGAGAATTTAGTGAGAGAACTTAAAGGGAGAATTCAGCAAGCTCACTCTGAAGGTGATGATGATGATGATGATGATAATTGTTATGATGATGATGATGCACCGCTGCAAGTGTTTACGCTGCATGTCAACATTAATGCATTGGCCAGATACTTCAATGAAAAGTGTAAGAGTTTAAGAAGATGGCATGGTGGCTCAGTGGTTAGCACTGTAGCCTCAAAGCAAGAAGGTTGCTGGTTCGAGTCCCGGCTGGGTCAGTTGGCATTTCTGTGTGGAGTTTGCATGTTCTTCCTGTGTTGGCGTGGGTTTCCTCAGGGTGCTCCAGGTACCCCCACAGTCCAAACACATGCGCTATAGGGGAATTGAATAATCTAAATTGGCCGTAGTGTATGAGTGTGAATGAGTGTGTATGGGTGTTTCCCAGTACTGGGTTGTAGGAGTTTAAGATTTTATTTTATTTTTTTGCTTGGATCAGGACTTGTGGAGCTGCGCATCGATGGATTTGCTCTTCGCTGTTTGGACTTTCAGCCGTAAAATTTAAACCTGAACTGAACTAAACTGTTTAACTCTAAAATCTGGACTTTACTGGAACTTCACTGTGAAGCTGCTTTGACACAATCTATATCATCAAAAGCACTATAGAAATAAAAATGAATTGAATTAAATAATTAACCTTGTTAAGCCTTTAAATTTCACTTTAAGCATACTAGTGTCTTATAAAATTACTCGAAAAATATGTACTGAGATCATTCCATTTCTGAATTCATCTTTAATTCTGTAGCACTTTTTACCATGTAGATTGTGTCAAAGCAGCTTAACACAGATGAAGAAGTGAGGAAAATTTTCACAGTATGTCTGATAATATTTTTTCTTCTGGAGAAAGTCTTATTTGTTTTATTCTGGCTAGAATAAAAGCAGTTTTTACATTTTTTAAAAGCTATTTAAGGTCAATATTATAAGCCCCTTAAAGCTATATATTTTTCTGATAGTCTACAGAACAAACCATCGTTATACAATAACTTGCCTTATTACCCTAACCTGCTTAGTTAACCTAATTAACCTAGTTAAGCCTTTAAATGTCACTTTAAGCTGTATTGAAGTGTCTTGAAGAATATCTAGTCAAATATTATTTACTGTCATCATGACAAAGATAAAATAAATCAGTTATTAGAAATGAGTTATTAAAACTATTATGATTAGAAATTAATTGAAAGAAATCTGCTCTCCGTTAAACAGAAATTGGGGAATAAAATGTACAGGGGGGCTAATAATTCAGGGGGGCTAATAATTCGGACTTAAACTGTATATTTTCTAATAGTTCTTACCCGACCGCCATACTGCAGGATTGGGGCTGGAAGGACTCTGCCGGTCACCTCCGTCATGTCGTCCTTCACCTTAATCCCAAACTCTTGAATGTAAGGATCCAGATTAAAGTTAGCGTTCTTCATCTGAGAGGAAAAACAGAAATGCAAACGATTGAATAAACAGCATTTTGTTTTTATTTGCAAAATGTTAAGTAGAAGTAACTAAAACAGGACAGTCAGCGATGACCAGAAAGTGTTGTCAGGGAATAATTGTACATTAGTTTTTGTTTTTTTGTACGAGATAATGGTTTTGTTTTTTAAAATATTGCATAAACATAAAAAAATTCTATCATTTTATATAAATATTGTGAATATATTTCTTGCCAAAAAAGAATGACTATGTTAAATTATAAAACAAAAAATAAATGCGAAAAAAAAAAAAAATACACAAGTATTATTTATTTATTGATGCAAACATGTATATAAATAATTATTAAACCGTTCTGTCTGGTTCTTGAATCTGATTGGCTGATAGCCTTGTGTTATTCTGCAAATAACAGCACTCGTACAGACTCCTTTGTGTATTACTCCACCCACATACAGCAACAAGCAAAGAACACTCTACAGTTTGACAAATATTGCAGCTGTTGGACAACATAATGTACTTTTGAGGCTTTTTAACCGAGAATGTAGTTGTTTAGATTGCAACTATGCTGTTTATTTATAAGGATAGTGCCTATTTTAAATATTTATAATTTCTCAGCATCAAATTCAGTGCATCAGACGCCAACAGCCTGTCTGAGTAGACATGGACCGGTATAAGATTCTGACGGTATGATAACCTTGGACAACAATATCATGGTTTCGCGGTATTGTGATTATTGCTCTAAAATATATTCTTATTTTTATTTAAGATCCCAGGTTCTGCAGGTTGCACTGTCCCGAATTTTCATTGCCAGTCTTATGCCAATTGTAATGGTATAGTTTGGTTCAATTTGGAATTTCCCAAACGAGCGCAGAGCCCGGGGCACCAGAAAGGCATTAGAAAGTCTGCTAATTAAATAACGATCAATAATAGGTTATGACGGAAATTTTACAACCCTCTCCGTCAAAATGACGGACAATGAGAAAGTCTAACGCGACCTCTGCTCTGCTACTAGTGTGATATTGCTCATATATAAAGATGTATATCAAATAAGCCTAATAAACATAACTGTATTTTAATTTATGGGTCACCTATGGGCAAGGACTTGTCCTAAAATATTTTTTCTTCTGGAGAACGTCTTATTTGTTTTATTTCAACTAAAATAAAAGCAATTTTTTATATTTTTAAAACTACTTTAAGGTCAATATTATTAGCACCTTTAGGCTAATCTTTTTTTCAGATAGTCTACAGAACAAACCATCATTATACAATAACTTGCCTAATTACCCTAACCTGCCTAGTTAACCTAATTACCCTAGTTAAGCCTTTGAATGTCACTTTAAGCTGTATAGAAGTGTCTTGAAGAATATCTAGTCTAATATTATGTGCTGTCATCATGGCAAAGATAAAATAAGTCAGTTATTAGAAATGAGTTATTAAAACTATTATGCTTGGAAATGTGCTGAAAAAATCTGCTCTGTTAAACATAAATATTTTTATAATTCTGACTTCAACTGTATATATTTATAAATATAAAGCGTCTTGTTTCCAGTGTGCACACTAGAGGTCAGCACTCACCAGTCTGCTGATCTCCTCCTGTCGGTCTGGTGCGGAGCGCGCCGTGGCTTTGATCATGGTGGACGTCTGATTATCTGTCAGTTTCTTGATGCACCGCTGCCCTGCTACAATATTGCAAACCTAACAGGATGCACAGAGAAGACACAAAGTTATCATTTCAAACGTTCATAATCACAATATTTTTAATATCATGTGTATATGTTTACGTGTACATGTGTGTTTGTGTGAGTGTATATATGTTTATGTGTGTATGAGTGTGCATATATGAGTGTGTACAAGTGTGTATATGTATGTATGAATGTATTTATGTATATATATTTACACACACACACAAAGATATATATACACACAAACATGCATGCATACATATGCGCGAGCACACACACACACGTATACAAACAAATACACACACACACACACAAAAACACGTGTGTGTGTGTGTACGTGTTTTTGTGACATATCAGGACACAAATCTGTATAATGACATGGGTATGACACAGGTATTACAAAAAGGAGGTGAAATATGAGGACACTGGTGACGTCCTCATTTCTCAAAATGCTTATAAATCCTACAGGATGAGTTTAATCAGAGAGTAAAGCTGCACACAGTCTCCTGTGATGGTAGGATTTAGGGGTGGGGTGGGGTGAGGGCAATACAATATACGGTTTGGGCTGCATAAAATGAATGGAAACCTATGTAATGTCCCCACTTTTCACAAAAACAAACGTGTGTGTGTGTGCGTGTGAGTATGTATGTGTGTTTGTGTATATATACGTGTGTGTGTGTGTGTGTGTGTGTGTTTATACATAAGTGTGTGTGTGTGTGTGTGTGTGTGTGTGTGTGTGTGTGTGTGTGTGTGTGTGTTTGTATGTGTGTGTGTTTATATGAGTGTATTTGTGTATGTGTGTATACGTGTGTATGTGTGTATTCTTATGCATGTGTGTGTATGTGTGTATATTTGTGTTTACGTATGCGTGTGTATGTGTGTATATTTGTGTATACGTATGTCCGTGTGTGTGTGTATGTATGTGTTTGTTTGTGTGTGAGTATGTGTTTATGGTTATGTATTTGTGAATATGTGTGTATACGCATGTGTACAGTATGTGTGTATATTTGTGTATATGTATGTGTGTATATGTCCAGCATGTGTGTGTGTGTATGTGTATATTCGTGTATATGCATGTGTGTATATTCGTGTATATGTATGCGTGTGTCTGTGTGTGTGTGTGTGTGTGTGTGTGTGTGTGTTTGTGTATATGTATGTACAGTAAGTGTTTATATGTGTCTGTGTGTATATTTGTGTGTGTGTGTGTGCGTGTTTGTGGATATCAGACTCACCTCCAGAGGCAGGTATGTGTGTTTCTGCTCCTGTCCCACCTGTAGACAGGGCAGGTGAGGGTACTTGAGCTGCAGGTTGTACTTCTGCTTGAAATATTGAGCTACTGTGCATTCTACTGTCTGTCCGCTCTCCAGCTGTAGAGGAAACCTGGAGGAAACATTCACAAAATCTTTATTTACTCATCTCATTTCAGTCTGCATGCATCAGTATTACACCACGGTGATCTTGCACTGACTTCTGGACCACTTTGCTGATGTTGCAGAGTAAAACTGATTATCAGTTTCTCCAGGATTTTGTAAGATTTTGTATTAAAATGTGCATAAATCGGGTTGGAAGGGAAGCAACGATGTACAGCCATTTTCAGATCTCTCCAGAGATGTTCAATAGGATTTAGGTCTGGGCTCTGGCTGGGCCACTCAAGGACAGTCACCGAGTTGTTGTGAAGCCACTCCATTGATATTTTGGCCGTGTGCTTTGGGTCGTTGTCCTGCTGGAAGATGAACCGTCGCCGCAGTCTGAGGTCAAGAGCACTCTGAAGCAGGTCTTCATTCAGGATGTCTCTGTACATTGCTGCATTCATCTTTCCCTCTATCCTGACTAATCTTCCAGTTCCTGTTGCTGAAAAACACCCCCACAGTATGATGCTGCCACCACCATGCTTCACTGTAGGGATGGTATTAGCATGCTAATGAGCGCTGCCTGGCTTTCTCCAAACGTAACGCCTGGCATTCACTCCAAAGAGTTCAATTTGAGTCTCATCAGACCAGAGAATTTAGTTTCTGATGGTCTGAGAGTCCTTCAGATGCCTTTTGGCAAACTCCAGGTGGGGAGTGGTTTCCGTCTGGCCACTCTACCATACAGGCCTGATTGGTGGATTGCTGCACAGATGGTTGTCCTTCTGTAAGGTTCTCCTCTCTCCACAGAAGAACGCTGGAGCTCAGACAGAGTGACCATCGGGTTATTGATCACCTCCCTGATTAAAGCCCTTCTCCCTCGATCACTCAGCTTAGATGGCCGGCCAGCTCTAGGAAGAGTCCTGGTGGTTCCAAACATCTTCCACTTACGGATGATGGAGGCCGCTGTGCTCACTGGAACTTTCAGAGCGGCAGAAATGTTTCTGTAACCTTCCCCAGCCTTGTGGCAATCCTGTCTCGGAGACCTACAGACAGTTCCTTTGTCTTCATGCTTGGTTTGTGCTTTGACATGCACTGCCAACCCTGGGCCCTTATATAGACAGGTGTACGCCTTTTCACATCATGTCTTCAACTTAATTGACCACATGTAAACTCCATTGCAGCTGCTGAAACATCTCAACAGTGGTCAGTGGAAACAATGTATCTGAGCTGAATTTACAGCTTCACGGCAAAGACTGTGAAAACTGATGTACATGTGATTTATCAGCTTTTTTATTTTTAATAAATTTGCAACAATTTTGGAATAAGGCTGCAACATAAAGAAAAGAAGCTATTAATACTTTTCGGATTCACTTTATTAGATATATTACGCACTATTTCAAAGTCACCACTTTTGGTCAGTCATACTGCCCTTCAAATGCCACTTCGGGTGAATGGTCGTCTAAAATTATAGTGCATCACTATATAAACTATCAGAGGCTGACTTTAGATTAATTACTAATTTAAACACTATGAAAAATGGAGTATGTCAATTGGGAAATGTCATGAAATTAAACCATTATACTGACGTTTGGTGACTAGCAGGACGCCGTGTGACGTTACAGACCCGGTACTTCCTTTTCATTTGACCACAGTGCGTAACCTCCACCTTCAGGCCTGAAACCAGAACAAGACATAAGACATGACATGTTAAGCAGTGCTGTGAATCTAATGCTGCTTTTAAAGCCACTACAGACACAAAGCTAGATCATTTTCATTAGAAAACTAAAAATCTGCAAGTGTCTGGTTTTATTCTACCGTGTCTGTTAACAGTGTCTATTGTTTTTGTCATGCTGCTCTTGATCTCGCAGCACCATTCTAGCAATTAAACAGCTTTAAGAAACTCTCCACTTTTTCTGGTAATACGCTCATAGAAAACAGGCTAGGGTTAAACAGTTGAGTTTTATAGTTTCTGAATACGATCTTCAGGTCTAGTGGGTGCACTTTTAGCTTAGCTTAGATCATTGAATTGAATTGGGCCATTAGCATCTCGCTCAAAAATGATCAGAGAGTTTATTATCTTTTATTGAAAGGTACATGGTGTACTAAAACTGACGGAAAATGAAAAGTTTAAATGCTATTTTCAAGGTACGGCAGTAAAGTTCCTTAATTATTACACCAGATTGAGAGAATGGTTGCTAGTCATATTGTGGAAGATGACAAAGTTTCCAGATGTATGTATAATGTGTGTGTATTTGTGTGTGTATGTATATTTATGCATACGTTTGTTTATGTGTGTATTTGTGCATGTGTATACACGTGTATACATGTCTGTTCATGTGTATAATTGTGTATATGTATGCGTGTGTGTGCACATATTTGTGTATATGTATGCGTGTGTATGTGTGTATGATTGTGAATATGTATGCGTGTATATTTGTGTATATGTGTGCGTGTATATGTGTGCATATTTGTGTATATGTATGCCTGTGTATGTGTGCATATTTGTGTATATGTATGCGTGTGTATGTGTGTATGATTGTGTATATGTCTGCGTGTGTATGTGAGCATATTTGTGTATATGTATGCGTGTGTATGATTGTGTATATGTTTGCATGTGTATATATTTGTGTACATGTATGCGTGTGTATGATTGTGTATATGTATGCGTGTATAATTGTGTATATGTATGCTTGTGTATATTTGTGTACATGTATGCCTGTGTATATGTATGTGTGCATATTTTTGTATATGTCTGCGTGTGTATGTGTGCATATTTGTGTATATGTATGCGTGTCTACGTGTGTACATTTGTGTACACTGTATGTATGCATGTGTATATGTATGCGTGTGTATGAGTGTATAATTGTGTATATGTATGCGTGTGTATGAGTGTATAATTGTGTATATATTCAGCCGTGTGTCTGTATATTTGTGTATATGTATGTGTGTGTATATTTGTGTATATGTATGCATGAATAATTGTGTACATGTATGCATGTGTATGTTTGTGTATATGTATGCGTGTGTGTATGTGTGTATATTTGTGTATATGTATGCGTGTGTATATTTGTGTATATGTATGCGTGTGTATATGTGTATATTTGTGTATATGTATGCGTGTGTATGCGTGTATATATTTGTGTATTTGTATGCGTGTGTGTGTGTATATTTGTGTATATGTATGCGTTTGTTTATGTGTATATGTATGCGTGTGTATGTGTGTACATTTTTGTAAATGTATGCGTGTGTATATTTGTGTATATGTGTGTATATTTGTGTATATGTATGCGTGTCTACATGTGTACATTTGTGTACATGTACTAATGGTCTAATCTGATTCAATGATCTATGCTAAGCTAAAAGTGCTCCTGCCAGACCTGAAGATCGTCTGAATGCATTCAGAAATTAGAAAAACTCAACTGTTTAACTCTAAAGTAGATGAGTCCTATGCTAAGCTAAAAGCTTTAAGTAGTATAATGAGCCTATTAATATTGATTGTTGTGTGACGTCACACTATTAGGGGATTGCTCCCCTGGCAGGCAAAACATTAATATCTCCCGCTGACTGCAAAGTCATGGGCTGAATAACTTGTCTTTTTTTAGCCCCAAAAAAACTGATAATTGTTGTGCAATAATATATAGCATTACTAACCGACAAAAGATACGCCTGGGCTGTGCTTCTGCAGAATTCCTTCAGAGAAAGAACAGCCAGAAAGGAGAAATTTATGGATTTGTGCCTAATGGTAGCATCATTGACCCACAACAATCTGTGGTACATGTAACTGTCAGTACGTTTGTATGCTTGTTATACAGTTTCTATTCTAATTTGCAAGATAAGAGCAATTAAAGTACATCCCTGAATCAGAAAAAGTTGGGACAATATGAAAAAATGCAAATAACAAAAAGAAGGTAGTGATTTCTACATTTACTTTGACTTGTATTTCATTGCAGACAATACAACAAACATTATTTATATTATATAATAAATACGTATGTTTCGCAGGATTGGGTTGCAGCTAAAAGGGCATCCGCTGCGTAAAACTTATTCATTCATTCTGCTGTGGCGACCCTAGAAAGGGACTAAGTCTAAAAAAATGAATGAATGAATAAATATATATTGCAATTTTGGTTCTTGTAACACATTTCAAAGAAAAGTTAGAACAGTAAAGCACTTTCAGGGCTCAACAATAAGGACTGCCTGATGGCCCGGAGCCAGCTTGAGAGACGCTCGGGACAGTAGACAAGATCGTTACTGGCCCGATTGGGCGAGTGCTGCCTTGTCACTAAAGTTTATTTTGCCTTGTGTAGAATTGAGAAACAGTTTGTGCTTTTAAGTGTTTAAATGTACCTTCTCCATGATGTCGTAAACACCATATTGTTTTTAAGTTCCTCTTATTTGATTGGATGTTGTGAGCATGTTATTTTTGTCTGTAACTTGGTAACAACCAGTACAGCGAAGAGACAGCAACATGGTGGCAACATCAAATTATGAGGTTTATGTCTTGGAAGCAGGCATTTATGTGTGTACAACACGTTGAAAAAAAATGAAACAGGGTTTAGCAGAGTTTGGCAAAGCCGTTTATTAAATCCTTTAGAACTCAATAAAATACCAGCATGTTTTCCATACTGCACTTTTTGTTTCCATAACACTTTGAATTAATTATTAATGAATACATTAAAAACATTAACTTCTAAATTCACAGACGGTGCTTTATTTAAAAAATGTGGCTGAGAAATAGCTATTAACTTGTTTTTGTTTTTTTGTTCTTTGAAAAATTTGTGAAAATTTTGGCAGGGCAAGTCAAAATCTGAACCACTGGCCCGACTGGGCAAAAAAATCCTTAGCGTTAAGCCCTGACTTTGTAATGTCGCCATTCCTTTTCACAACACTTTAAAGACGTTTAGGGACTAAAGACACCAAGTGATGAAGGGTTTCAAGGGTAATTGTGTCCCATTCTTCCTGCAAACAAGTCTTAGGCCGTACTCACACTAGGTACAGTTGCCTCGAACCGGGCCAAAGCACGCTTATCCCCCCTCCCGTCTCCCCCGACGGCCCGCGCTCACACCACAAACGGGCCTCGGCACGCTTACGTCATCGATGCTGCACTGTTCAGTGAGAAGCGCTCTCTCACTCAGCAGCACAGTGGAGATTTCTCTAGTTATATCGTGTCAGTCGTTTGATATGCCGTCAAATATTTCGCCAAACAGTCCTTAGGGATGCAGGGACACGCAGTCAGACATTTCACTAAACAGATCCGCCACTTTTGGCGCTCATAAACAATCATAAAGCCTTCGTGCTGCAGGAATGAGGAGGTCTGCTGAAGCCACGCAGCTGTCGTGCAGTTAGGAGTTCTCGTCTTTAATAAACTACGGCAGTTTGCGTTCACTGAACAATAAGAATTATTAATAATACATATGAAACAGCCCCTTAAAAGTCACGTCTCGCTTTCAGTTTCGGGCTTTAGCGTGTTTTGCACTCACACACAAGCGTACCGTGCCAAAGCCCAAGTGAACTGCGCTCAGGCACACCTCTTCCAACCGGGCCAGGGCCGGCCAAGTGAACCGTGCTTGAGCCCGATTCAGTGCACTCACACTTCTCAAACGATCCGGGAAATGGGCCTGGACACGGTACGGATGGCATAGTGTGAGTAGGCCCTTAAGGTGGGCAACAGTACGGGGTCTTCATGGTCATTTTTTGCACTTCAAACTGCGTCACACATTCTCTATTAAAGACAGGTCAGGACTGCAGGCAGGCCAGTCAAGTACCTGTATCCTCTTCCTTCGCAGCCAGGACTTTGACTTTGTGTCCAGAATGTGGTTTTGCATGGTCGTGCTCCAATGGTGCCATCACAGAAATGCAAGTTACCTTTGCCTCAGGCACTCGACACAACCCTATACCATGAAAGACCTTGACTTTTGGACTTGTTGCTGGTAACAGTCTGGATGATCCATTTCTTCTTTGGTCCTGAGCACATGGCATCCATTTCTCTCTCTCAAAAAATACCTGAAATACTGATTCATCTGACCCCAGCACACGTTTCCACTGTGTGATAGTCCATCCCAGATGCCTCCGAGCCCATAGAAGTCAACAGTACTTCTGGACACTGTTAACATAGGGCTTCCTTTTGGCACAGTACAGTTTTAACTGCAATCTGTGAATGTAACTATGTATTGTGGTACTTGACAAAGCTTTGCTGCAGTAGTCCTGAGCCCATGTGGTGATATGGCCTATAGATGAATGAGGATTCTTGATGTAGTGTCGCCTGAGGAATCGGAGATCAGAGTTGTTCAGAGTTGTTTAGTCTTGTCATTTTTGGACTAGCATTCCTTGAGATTCCTTATATCTTTTAATTATATTATGCACTGTTGAAGTTGAAATATCCAAATGTCTTCTCATCTTTCTTTGAGGAACATTGTTTGTTTCTACAAATTTCAATTATTTTCTCACGTATTTGTTGGCTAACTGGCGATCCTCTGCCCATCTTTGCTCCTAAAGGACTAGACCTTTCTTGGATGCTGCTTTTATCCCAAATCTTAATTACAATCACCTGTTGACATCACCTGCTTCAAATCACATCATTATTTAACCAATTTACCAGACTGCTAGCCATGAACTGCATTTGTCCCAACTTTCTTTGGAATGGGTCTGAATGACAGACCTGCAAAATGAAATGAAGTTGACCACACAAAACATGAAATATTTTGTGTTCATTCTCTGCAATGAAATACAAGTCAAAGTCAATTGGGAAATCCCTCCTTTCTTTTTTATTTGCGTTTTCCATGCTCCCCCAACTTTTTCTGATTTGGGGTTGCATAAACTGAAATGCAAAGACAAAGGATAAATAGCAGAAGTGAACGAGTAGATTTTCCCAACCAGCAAATATTAATATAAGCAAAAACAAAGACACCAAACATAAATGCAGACACTTAGGCCCAATCCCAAGTCTAGCCCTTCCCTTTACCCCTACCCCTCGTTTTGCGCATGCACACCAAGGGGTAGAGGTGTCCCAATTCTCTTTAGCTAGAAGGCGTAGGGCTAAGGGGAAGGGGTGAATAGCCCTTCGAACGAAGAGTTTTCAGGACCACACTTGAAAGCAAGAGGTAAGAAAATTTCCAGAATACACCAGCCACAATGGCAGTATTGCTAAACCCGGAAGTAAGGAGATCCACAAAATTTGTATTTTTTGTCATTATTATGAATTTATACGACAAACAAACACGTTTAAATACATTCATAACCGCGTTCGTGTTTTACCGTCATGCTTTTAAAAACAACCCTAAGAAAAAAAGCTTAATTTTGCAATCTATAATCCCTATTAATAACTCCTGTACAGCAGTCCCACAACATTCTGACACTCGAATACCCTGTCAGTGATGTCTAGTGGCTGTCAATTGGCATTTTACAGTGTCTGCTATAATGTTATTGTTGTTTTTGGTGTTTTTACATTGATGAATATGGCCACTGTGTAAATACACAGTACAGTTACGATCTTATTTGCCACATTAGATCGTTATGATAACATAAAATATGCCTTCAGAGATTTACTGAAGATAAACACCAAAGAATAACACAACTGGAATCACTACAGCAGCCGCCATCGTCTGATCTCACATGAAGCAAGAGATCGCAAGGACATATGATGACGTGTGCAGGTGCTGTAGTGCTGTCCCAATTCTTAGGGGTACATTTTGAAGCACCCTCTGTTGTAAGGGCCAAGGGGAAGGGGAAGGGGTAGAGGTACAAAAATAGAATTGGGATTGGGCCTTACAATCTATAATGCAGTCACTAATGACTAATGACGTTGAGGAATATCCACAAGATAGGCGTCTGCTCATCCACCTCCAGTGTGCTGCATCCACTTGGATGAAGCGATGGCAGCCATATTGTGCCAGGCTGCACACAACAGACTAGGTGATCGGTGGAGAGGAGACAGATTGATGAAGCCAATTATGGTATGGGGATGGTTAGTAGGCCATGATTTAATTAGGATGTCGGAGTAACAACCCTACACTTTTTCGAAGGACATCCTGAGATTTTTAACAACCACAGAGATTTAGGACCTCGGTTTAACGTCTCATCTGAAAGACAGCGCTCACTGAGCAGTATAGAGTCCCCATCACTATACTGGGGCGTTAGGACCCACACAGGCCGCAGGTTGAGCGCCCCCTCCTGGCCTCACTAACACAGGCAGAAACCTAGCTTTTTCATGTGGTCTCCCATCCAGGGACTGACCGTGCACAGCCCTGCTTAGCTTCAGTGGGCGACCATAAGAGCATTGAAGCTTGCATTTGACCAGATTGTGCTGCATTTCTATGGAGATCCCAGTCTAGCTGCCATTATGGCCCCTTTTTTTTTTTTTGCTCGTCAGGTCTCCACACTGGTCACATGACTGAAAACTATCAATTGTGGAGTTGTAAAATGAGCCAACTGCCTCCTAAAAGTGGAGTGGAGTACATAAACAGCGCGGCACTTTCAGCCACAGCAGGGCAGTGATTACAGTGTTCAGAATAAGACTAACATGATAGGCCTGATCCACAATAGCTCCTCTAGGAAAGCATCAGAAATCTGGAGTGTTGTGCAGGGTTACATTTATAAATCAATGACTGTATTAAAAGAATGACATCAAGATGACTCAACCAATCTACTCTAATAAATAAACTACAAGATTAAACCATGAGCGGACCACTGAGATCATCCACTGACATCATCTCTTAACAACCGAACAGTCAGCAGCACTTTAATGTGTGCAGTTACTGCCAGCGCATTACTAAGCTGTCGCTAAGGTGTTCTCAGTGGTGGTTGCTAGGGAATTTTGTTTAATTGTCAGTTTGTTACTAGGTTGTTGCTAACGTGTTCTCAGTGGTGGTTTATAGGGAATTCTGTTTAAATGTCCTTATGTTGCTAGGCAGTTGCTAAGGTGTTCTTAGTGGTGGTTGCTAGAGAATTTTGTTTAATTGTCAGTATGTTTCTAGGTTGTTGCTAAGGTGTTTTCAGTGGTGGTTGCTGGGGAATTTTGTTTAGTTGTCAGTATGTTGCTAGGCAGTTACTAAGGTGTTCTTAGTGGGGGTTGCCAGGGAATTTTGTTTAGTTGTCAGTATGTTGCTAGGCAGTTACTAAGGTGTTCTTAGTGGGGGTTGCCAGGGAATTTTGTTTAATTGTCAGTATGTTGCTAGGCAGTTGCTAAGGTGTTCTCAGTGGTGGTTGCTTGGGAATTCTGTTTCATTGTCAGTATGTTTCTTGGTTGTTGCAAGGGTGTTCTCAGTGGTGGTTGCTGGGGAATTTTGTTTAGTTGTCAGTATGTTGCTAGGCAGTTACTAAGGTGTTCTCAGTGGTGGTTGTAAGGGAATTTTGTATAATTGTCAGTATGGTTCTAGGTTGTTACTAAGATGCTCTCAGAGGTCGTTGCAAGGGAATTGTGTATAATTGTCAGTATGTTGCTAGGCAGTTGCTAAGGTGTTCTCAGTGGTGGTTGCAATGTTGCTATAGTGTTGCCAGGCAGCTGCTAAGGCATTTTGGGGGAATATTATTATGCTAAGATGTTAAGATTGGTAAAGTGTTGCCAGACAGTTGTTACAGTGCTCTCAGTTGTTGTTTTCATCTTGCTAAGGTGTAGCTAGGCAGTTTCAAAGGTATTTAGTGGTGTTTGCTTGGGTGTTGTGAGCAGTTGCTAAGTTACCTTGGTATAAAGTTTCTAAGAGGTTTTTGCCACAGTATTTAAGTTGATTGTTTGCATGTTGCTAGGCAGTTGCTAAGGTTTTCTCAGTGGTGGATGCAAGGTTCCTTGGGTGTTACTAGGCAGTTGCTAAGGTGTTTTCAGTGTTGGATGCCACATTATTATGGCGTTGCTAGGCAGTTGCTAAAGTATTTCAGTGGTGGTTTCAGCGTTGCTTGGTGTGTCTGGGCAGTGGCTAAGTAATCTTGGTATAAATGTATGTTAGTTGCTAAGAGGTTCTCGGGGTGGTTGCTACAGTATTGTGGATAATTGTCGGCATGTTGATGAGGTGTTTTAAGTGGTGGATGAAAGATTCCTAGAGTGTTGCTAGGGAGTTGTCAAGGTGTTTCAAATCAAGGTTGTTGGAACATTTAGCATCATTGTTACTATGTTGATGGGCAGTTGCTGAGTTTCTTCTGAACTGAGCAGAGGAGAAACCCACCTTTGATCTCCTTGGTGAACCGGACCCTCTGCGAGTCAGTTAGTGTCTTGGGCTGCTCATCAATGTTACGGATGTCCAGGACTTCACACATGAACTCAATGACAGGCTGAGCTTTATAAAAGGCTGTTGCAGATACTGAGAAGAACACAGATGGAGATGTTTGTTGCATATATCCAGAATATGGACATTTCTTGACAGGAGTAAGAAACTGAGTAAAGTGGTGATGTCATACCATCAATGTTGAGCATCATCTTCCACATGGCGGGTCGAACGGACTGATGGAAGCCGAACCACACCTCTCTGCCGCCACCTAGAGGATGGTAGTAACCTTCAGGAGGCGAGAAGAAGGAGCGGCCCACTGGAGTGTACCTGCAGAGGGAAGAGTAAAGCAGAAACATAATATTTAGGTCAGTATCTTGGGGTAAATACATTTTGATTTGACAGTTGATAGCAAGCTAATATATTAAACACAACGACCAGCCGACTGGTTTAAAGCAGAGGTCCCCAACCCTTTTATCACTACGGACTGGTCCGGTTGGTTGGGGTTTGGGGGGGGTTGGGGGTTGTAGGTTGCTAGGCGACTATCAAACTTTTTCTCAGAGAATGACAAGCTGGCAAAACATTGCTGTCACTCTGAAACAAGTTTATTTATGGAGAGAATTAAAGCACTGCAATGTTTGGGTGTTCTGTGTTTGTCTTGGATTATTAGTCCACAGAAATGTGTATACTCCATACAAGCTGAAGCAGTCAGTTCCTGTCGCATTTAACTGGGTTCGCCTGGAAGCAAGCGTGTCACACCGCTTGTGTACACAAGCCGCACACCTCCAATGGGAACAACGAACTTGCGGAAACTCTAGAAAAGACACGATATGCCACTGACCCCTAAAAGGCCACCGTCATTTGGGATCTCAATCAGTTGATCTTGCACAAACATGGTCAATTCACCTGATTTGTTGACAAATGGCATGTGGATCCATTCGTTGGCAGTGCTTTACTGGGACTTTTCCCCTTAGAAAACTTTCCAAAGACGTGTTTCTTACTCATTTTGCTGCTTGTGGGTTAAATTTGGGCGCTCATGTGACAAATCAAAGATTTTTCAAAATAAAAGATCGTTTAAACTCAGATAATAAATAAAATGGAAATAATTAATAAATTCTTGTGCAGTCCAGTACCAATTGATCCACGGCCCTGTAATTGTGGACCACTGGTTTGAAGGATATAATATTCACTGCAATGTTCACAGCATCATCTGAATACAAGAAACGGGAAGTATGAGGGAAAAAGTGCCCAGAAACCTATTTGAGATTGTCAGAAATGTACACGGCGCCCTATACTGGATTTGTGAAAACAAAAACTGTAAGACCACATAGTCCAGGGTACATATTTGTCGGTTCTCAAAAATGTAGTCCTGGACACATATCTCCAGTCTGGGTTTTCAATATCGCATATTTTCCCAGTATCATGCAAACTTCAGGCCGGCTCACACTGTGTGACCTTTTATAATCCTGAAGGATTGTAGCATGTCAGACTGCACGAACATGGCTCCCATGTCACACTGTAAGATCTCAGCTGTCATTATGTCAGACTGAATGACAATGAAGACACGCCAAACATGGAAAAAAAACACCCCAGGAGTTTGACGTCATCCATCCGTGACACTTTGATTATCCAGTGTTCTGAAATGATTCCTCACAGCAAACGTAAATAATCTGTAGCAGCAATTTTGCACAGAGCAAGACTCAATAATAAAACCAGGAAGAAAAAAAAACTGTTTCCCCGCGGTCATTTGAATTGTCGCATGCATTGCGTCATCACATTCTGAGCTCCTATTTGTTCTTGGATTGACGCTCATCGCAGCTGTTGTCACACTGCAGGAAAGAGTCTGAAATCTTCTGGCACTGCCAGAACTTCATCGGAGGAAAAATCTGATCGCAATGGGCACTAAGCGACATGTCAAACCAACGATCAAAGGGCAGATTCCAGCCTAGAATTTCAGGAATCTTTTAGCATTTCCCAAATTTGTCTCGGATGACAGAATCTTGGCTGAAATCTCACAGTGTGAGCAGGGCTTTATTCAAAAGCACTGGGATTTATTTTTTACTGTCAATGGAGCCTTTGGACACGTTTAACGGTCATCAGCATCTTAAATCCATTTTTAATACTTAAGAGTTTTTTGACAGGGTCTCTGTAGATATCATAATGTCAAATTTAAGACCTTTTTAAGACCATTAAGTGTTAAATTTAAGACCTATATCGCAATATCAAAAACACGCAAGATGTTTAAAAGCACAAAAATGTAAAAGCAAAAAATTAGGGGTAAAATAAAGTTATTTAAATTGAACAGTACTAAAGTCAGGTTAAAATCACCATTGAACTACAGAAAAACAAACATCTGAATGCAGATTTATACTTTCACCTGGCACCGCATCGCAAAACTCATGAAACGGATTAAAGCTTTTAAACTTGACACGTTCGCCATTGAGGTATTTTTTTAAATGACTGGGGGCGGTCCAAAAAAACAGAAAGTAAAATCAGACGAATAAAAAGATAATCATTATCATTGAAGATGTTTTTGGGGGTCTCTTTTTTTTGTTGTTTTAACAAACTTTTCACTCAGGTTTTTTCAAAGTTTTACAAAAACTTTCCTCCTTTCCCATGGCTGTTGCAATTTCTGGCCAATAATTATTGGTCATTCTGGCAAGCAGAAATGTAACTGATAGAAAATAGGTAAAAACTTAATTAGGTATTATAGCCTCCTGTACTATTCACTCTTCAAATAAATCCCACTATCAATCCCATTTCATCACTAAAATAAAGTGAACTAGTGTCTGCTGTACAGTGTTTTGTAAAGTACAGTAAACTACTTCAGTTACTCTGTTGTGGTAATTCTATAGTTGCTATGGTAACACAACAA
>NC_141036.1:57035000-57092500 GCF_052040795.2 Danio rerio
AATCAAAAATTTTAAATTAAAATAAAAATTTAAAATTTAAAATATTAAATTAAAAATTTAATGTCCTGTAACACAGAAAATAAAGTGAAAGATCCTTTAAGGTTTTATAGAAGAAAAAGAAGCAAAACTAGCTTAAAGAAAGGGAAATGAAAGATAATGAATTGTACAATATTAAAAATATTTTCACTGAGAAAGATTCAATTGTTTTATCAATGAAAATGACAAACTGAGCTTTTTTGTGTACCTTTTCACTGCCTATAGGTAACGCTAAAACAGTGTAGATATTCTTCTTCCCATCATACACTGGCTTTCGGTCACCGAAGAGCTGCGGCTTGAAATGCTGGACCATATATTCAACAACCTCCCTGTGGAGAAACACATTTAAACACACAACTTATTGATTATTCTCATTTGGGTTAATGTAAATAAGATCATTACTGTGTTATGATGACTACAAAATAAATAGGATTGGTTGGAGTTTTAAATCTCTTTTTTTTTCTTTAGCAAATGTATTCATTTTTAAAATTACCATATTTTATGCATATACTATTACCGGCCACTTAATTAGGTACACCTTACTAGTACCAGGTTGGACCCCCTTTTGCATTCAAAACTGCCTTAATCCTTCATGACTCAGATTCAAAAAGGTACTGGAAATATTCCTCAGAGATTTTGCTCCATATTGACATGAGAGCATCACACAGTTGCTGCAGATTTGTCGGCTACGCATCCATAATGCCAATCTCCCATTCAAGGTGCTCTATTGGTTTGGGAGCTGGTGACTGTGGATCTTCTTTTGTCACCAATATTGTCTGTTGGTGAGCCTGTGAGAATTGTAGCCTCAGTTTCCTGTTCTTAAGCCTCCTTTCCACTGCACATGACAAACGACAAGTGACAGACCGGAAGTCATTTATTTGCAATGGAGAGTAGTTCGAGAGCGAGAGTAGAGTCTCCTGCGACTAGACCTTATGCGACTGGCCGACCGGATGTGACGTATTCCAGTGTTATCCAAGCAAGTCCGTGCGTGCGAGATGGGAAATACTAGTTTATTTGGTTATTTTTTGAATCAGAAAAAGTCTATATTAAAAAATAAATAAAATTCTGTTCATAAATGTAAGTATTAAAGTAATAAAAATATATATTTTTATGTTGTCTCCACATTCCCTCCATTATTTTTAGCCGTCTAGGAGTTTATAGTATTCATTCAACCATGGTGAACACACAGAAAATAAAGACCCTTGCTTTTGCAATCCTTTATTTCGGATACTGCCAGAACAGCTTCTCTCCCATGGTGCATGTCAGAAGTGAAAATTCTGTGTGACTGCCAAAAGGGGGCGTATTCCCACAGTCGTGTCCAATATCATGTGCAGTGGAAAGGCGGCTTTAGCTGACAGGAGTGGCACCCGGTGTGGTCTTCTGCTGCTGTAGCCCACCCGCCTCAAGGTTGGACATGTTGTGTCTTCAGAGATGCTCTTCCGCAGACCTCGGTTGTACCGAGTGACTATTTGAGTTACTGTTGCCTTTCTATCAGCTAAAACCAGTCTGCTCATTCTCCTCTGACTCTAAGGCATGAAAAAGGCATTTGCGCCCACAGAACTGCCGCTCACTAGATTTTTCCTCTTTTTCACACCATTCTCTGTAAACCCTAGAGATGGTTGTTCGTGAAAATCCCAGTAGATCAGCAGTTTCTGAAATACTCAGACCAGCCCGTCTGGCACCAACAACCATGCCACGTTCAAAGTCACCTAAATCCCCTTTCTTCCTCATTCTGATGCTCGGTTTGAACTGCAGCAAATCGTCTTGACCATGTCTACATGCCTAAATGCATTGAGTTGCTGCCATGTGATTGGCTGATTAGAAATTTGCGTTAACGAGCAGTTGGACAGATGTACCTAATAAAGTGGCCGATGAGTGTATATTAAAGACAGTTTTATGGTATGATAACAACAATATTATTAAATCAAACAAAATTTATTTATAAGTTAAATGTGTATAAAAAAAAACGTATAACACAAATAAAAACCAAAGCATCTGATGACCTGTAACTGACAATATTACAGTAGAAGTGAACATGTTTTTGTGCATCACTTTCAGCTTCAGAAAGCGTGTGTGTTTTATTAGAGAGTGTGTTAAACTAATGATGTCACTTTCACACTCATCCTCGCGCTTGTACAGACGCGTCAGGAATAAACCAGGCTTAGGCTGTATTTAACAGAGTGGCAGAAGATTTAGTTGAGCTTCAAAACACTGTAAAATAAATCTTTCTCCCTTACATTTTTTCAATGAATCAAATGAACTTTACTAGTCATCTCAACTTATATATATTTCATTTACAGTTTCATTTAATTTTGTTTAGATCTCAGTCCTTTTTTTTTTTTTTACTTCAGTTATGTTTATTTCTATTTAGCATTTAAGTTTAATTTTATTTCATGTAACGTTTAAATAATAAGTTTTCAATTGAATTTGTTTGGTAATCTGTAAGAATATTTTTAAAAAAATAACTCACACTTCTAAATTTCAATGTAAAATATTATATATGTGTTTTTCATACATGCATTTAGGTCCCGTAAACACCAATACTGTACATCCGGAAAGTATTCATAGCGTTTCACTTTTTCCACATTTTTTATGTTACAGCTTTATTCCAAAATGGATTAAATTCATTTATTTCCTCACCATTCTACACACAAATCCTCATAATGATAATGTGAGAAAAGAGTTTTTGAAATTGTTGCAAATTTATTAAAAAAAATCACATGTACATCAGTATTCACAGACTTTGCCGTGAAGCTGTAAATTGAGCTCAGAAATTCTGTCTCCACTGATCATTCTTGAGATGTTTCAGCAGCTTCATTGGAGGTCACCTGTGGTCAATTCAGTTGATGACATGATCCGAAAAGGCATACACCTGTCTATATAAGCTCCCAGGGTTGACAGTGCATATCAAAGCACAAACCAAGCATGAAGACAAAGGAATTGTCTGTAGTCCTCTGAGACCGGATTGTCTCAAGGCACAAGGCTGGGGAAGGTTACAGAAACATTTCTGCTGCTCTGAAAGTTCCAATAAGCACAGCGGCCTCCATCATCTGTAAGTGGAAGATGTTTGGAACCACCAGGACTCTTCCTAGAGCTGGCCGGCCATCTAAGCTGAGTGATCGGGGGAGAAGGGCTTTATTCAGGGAGGTGATCAATAACCCGATGATCACTCTGTCTGAGCTCCTGAGTTCTTCTGTGGAGAGAGGAGAACCTTACAGAAGGACAACCATCTGTGCAGCAATCCACCAATCAGGCCTGTATGGTGGAGTGGCCAGACTGAAACCACTCCCCACCTGGAGTTTGCCAAAAAGCATCTGAAGGACTCTCAGACCATAAGAAACCAAATTCTCTGCTCTGATGAGACTCAAATTGAACTCTTTGGAGGGAATGCCAGGTATTACTCAGACTGGGGTGATGGTTCATCTTCCAACAGGACAATGACACAAAGCACACGGCCAAAACATCAATGAAGTGGCTTTAGAACAACTCAGTGAACGTCCTTGAGTGGCCCAGCCAGAGCCCAGATCTAAATCCTATTAAACATCTCTGGAGAGATCTGAAAATGGCTGTACACCATCGCTTCTCATCCAACCTGATAGAGCTTGAGAGGTACTGCAATGAGGAATGAGCAAAAATTCCCAAAGACAGGTGTGCTAAGCTTGTGGCATCATATTGAAAAAGACTTGAGGCCGTAATCGCTGCCAAAGGAGCATCAACAAAGTATTCAGCAAAGACTGAGAATACTGATGTGCATGTGATTTTTTTCTATTTTTAATAAATTTGCAACAATTTCAAAAACTGTTTTTTTAACAGACACCAAAAATGATGAGGCGTCGTGTAGCTGCATATTTACATGACCGTCATCTTCACTGTAGGCATATTTATAGCAAAACCGAGCCTATAACATTATTGCCTCCTTTCATTTTCTTCGAAAAATATGAAACATACTCTCCCTTTTGCTGAATATCAGTTTAATAATCCATAACGGCCATTATAAAAGTATACAGTACAAGTTTATACAATATAGAAAATAAAGACAAGCAATTAATATATTAACTTATCTGTGCGCTCAGCCAAAATGCATTACCTGGGAACAAGTAATGGATTCAAAAGACCAAACAGTCGAGACACAATGAATCAAATATCACGTTTAACAACAACAGTGGGATGAAATCCAGTGGAAGATACTGTCCGACGTGTGCTGCTCTCACCTGGGGAGCTGTGCTCAAAGCACCCGCTGACTGCCTGGAGCTCAGACGTCTGCATATGCTGCAGTGCATGTCAAGGTGTGTGTGGTCACGTGATGTGCATTTTTATCAGTATAGTGTGGACAGAGATCTTATCAGAAACGATTGGTGAAACGCCAGTGTGGACGTGCATCGTTTTCGTTGTAAAACCCCGTTTTAAAACTAAAACGTATTAGTGTAAACAGGGCCTTACAATAAATCAATTTCCTACTGTGTTTTCAAATCTAGATATTTCAATCCGGCTTCACTTGATTTCATGCATTGCTTATTTATTTTTCATGCAACTCCAACGGTTTTATTGTAACATATAACATGACCTTCACTTTCACTGTGTTTACCTGTTGACCCGTCGAGGGCACTTATCAGGCTTGATGTCCACCTCATAGTGAAACACGTCCATTTTGGGGATCTCCACCTCGAAGTAGTTCGCCAGCAGTTTGATGGGTTTGCCGACGGTGCCCATGCCGGGCCTGCGGGGCGCCTGAAACACCTGCTGCAGGGGCGGAGGGTACGGCCCGACGGGCACTGCACAAACACACACACACACACACACACATACAGAAGGTTAAATAGAGGAGTTCATGGGGAGATTCAAGGATTAGGAGACTGCAGATATGCTGACAAGAGTGTGTGTATGTGTGTGTGCGCGCAAACGGGACAAAAGCAGACTAAAGGAACAAAGAAGGAGACTGAATGGAGAAGGGGGTGGAAAGGCAACTGGAGGACAAAAATTAGAAAGTAAGGAGGATGGGGGTTAAAGTGCACTTAAAGGGAAAGTTGTATTAAACAGTGGAACTCATTATTCCGATTCAGCTGGAGATGCATCATCAGACTAAAATAAAAGTCTGCAGCAACTTCCGGCTCACACAGACTTTAAATCCGTGGTCACCAACCTTTTTTAGCCCAAGATGAATGGCAAGATCTAAAAGGAAAGATTGACAAATCAAAAAATAAAGCTATGAATAAAGAATTTTCCAGCTTTAGAGCTTTCATTTAACCCATTTAACAATGTTGAAGCACTAGTGTAGCCTGATTTAAAAATCTGGCATTACAGCAATCTGTGAAGACATTTGGTTGACGTTTGGCGGGGGTGAAAATTTGAGCAAACAAAAAAAAAGGATTGGTAAAATGATTTTAATCAATAAAAGAGGGGCGTGGCTAAAATAACGTGTCTGAAGCCATTAAACTGACATCATCAGAGAAGCCCACCACTGCAAACTAAGAAGCAGATGTTCAGACTTTCTTGATTGAAGATTACTGAAACAACCTTTTTTTCAGTGGATTAACTTGCACGGATTAATTGTTCACCTGGGGTCCGTCCTTCGTACGTGGATTACTCAGTTAGCTGGATTTGGTTATTGACGATTTAACACGATCCAGGATCGTTTGGTTCTTCAAAACTCATCCGAGAGTTGTTGGCATAACAACAGTTCTGGTAGCTCAAACCTGCTCAGGAGCAGCAGCTCATTTCATATTAACGGGATTAGATCGGTTAATTTAAAAGCAAAGATAATACTGAAATTATGTACCGAATTCTGATATTTTCTTACAGTAGTTATATATACTTGGGAAAAATAAATAAAAAAAAAATATATATATATATATATATATATATATATATATATATATATATATATATATATATATATATATATATATATATATATATATATATATATATATATTTATTTATTTATTTATTTTTCCCAATATTTATATATATTTTTATATATAAATATATGTAAAAGACTGCCACCTGGTGGTTCAAAGAGAAATTTTATTGATAAATTTTATTGAAATTTTATTAACTATTTAGATAAAAACGCGTACAATCGCTTTAGTAGCCTATACAATTTGTGTATGATAATAGACATGCACAATATGCAAAGGAATAATACATTTATGCAGTCATGAACATATTTTGACAGCTAATATGCCGGTGATTTGATGCAGATGCCTTCACCAACATCAAAATGCTTTTTTTATGCAAAATTTATTTAAACATCCAGTTATTCCTTACACCAATTAAGAAACCGGCTACTATAATAAAGAAAATCCACTCTAACTGTAAAACGAACTAAATTGCTAAATACTCTTGACACATGAAAATGTAAAGCCTGTGTATATAAACAGGATTAGATCGACTCATTTCAAGCAAAGCTAATACTGAAAGTACCGAATTCTGATATTTTCTTACAGAAGTAACCTATAGCTAGGGCCAGACAGAATCTGCTGACATTTTTTGCTATTTCTGCTGAGAATTTGTAAAAAATCTGCAGATTTATGTGTCATTATTTTAGAGGCATCATAACTAAAAACTTTATACATTAAATAAAAATAAACACATTTTTAACTTAAACATTTTTACAATGCAAGTCCAATTAGATCCACTTATTTGGTAAACAAATCAAACTGGATAGTAAATAAATCATATGAAAATTTTAATATTACTGTTGTTAAATCACAAAATTATCAGTCAAATTAATTCAAAAACTAAATAAATATTAATTTACAAACATTTACACAAGTAAATACATAAACTAAATTATGGCCAAAAAAATCTGTGGATTTCTGTGCGTGCAGGTTAAGTGTGAGCCAACTGATAAGTTATATACACTTGGCAAAATAGTAAAATAGTAAAAAAAAAAAGTTTATAACACATAAATTATAACACGTTTATAATTTAATTAGTAATATTTAAAATTAAATAATGAATAACATTTGTTTATACACATATAAGTTTTAAGAAATATCCCAAGGAGATCAAAGAGAACATTTATTAAATTTTACTTTTTAGATACAAACTATTTTAAGGTATCGACCCAGCTTTATAATTTGGTTATGATAATAGACATGCAGAATATTCTGTTCACAATATTACAAATTTTCTGTTTGTTTGTTTTTTTAAAGAATAATATTTTATGCAGTCATGTGCATATATTTTGACAGCTAATATACCGGTGATTTGATGATTTGCAGAAGTTGCAGACACATTTACCCATATCAAAATGCTTTTTTGATGCAAAATTAATTTAAATTTGCTGATTAAGACACTTAAATAGGCCAAGGCTACTTTAATAAAGAAAACCCGCTCTAAATGTAACACTAAATAAATTGCTAAATACTCTTAACACATGAAATTGTAAAGCCTGCAGCAATTGTAAAGCCTGCGTATTATATTTAACAAACCGTTTCCTATGAATCTGATGTAATTTTGCTCACATGGATAATTGAATATTAATCAGATGATGTCATTACGCTGCTGTGCCTCAGCCAATCGTAGCGTTGCTGATCATGATTTCGAGGATGGATAGATCTGTCCTTCACAACACACGCAGCGATCTCAGATCAGTTCAACCAGACATTTTTAACTGATTAGCGAACTTGTTTGAAGAACCAAATTAGCCAGAGATCAGTTATCAGGATTAACAGAACCAGGATCTGCCAAATCATTTAAGCGAGCTACGAAGGACAGACCCCTGAAGCCTATCACAGTAAATAAACACTGTAATTTTTTATTTCACACAGACTTAAATGCAGCAAGTTGCGCTTTGTTACTTGACAGCCATAACCTGCAGCATCTGAAACAGGCTTTTTATAAGCAAAGTTTTTAGAGAACTTGTTTCACTTTTATTTTCACAGCCAGATTTACATTTGCATAAATACACTGCTTTTCTGTCCAACAATGTACATTAAAGGTGCTGTATGTAAGTTTTTGACTCTTCTAAAACATAAAAACACCATAATATGCTTGCAGATATTTCAGAAACAAGCTAAGCTGAGTGAACGTTTACCTGAAAAACAATGCTGAAGTCAGATATTCTGCTTTGAAAATGTGTGTTATGTGCTGGAATAGCTGTCTTTGTTTAACCTTTGCCATGATGACAGCACATAACATTTGACTAGACATTTTGCAAGATGAAAAAGTGACATTTAAAGGCTCGACTAGGTTAATTAGGCAAGTTAGAGTACATGGGCAAGTCATTGTATAACAGTGGTTTGTTTTGGAGACAATTAAAAAAGGGGTAATAAAAGGGTTAATAATATTGACCTTAAAATAGTTATTGAAAAATTTACGAACTGCTTTTATTCTAGCCGAAATAAAACAAATCAGACTTTCTCCAGAGGAATAAATATTATAGGAAATACATTAAAAATGTCCTGTTAAGCATCAATTGGGGAATATTTGAAAAGGAGATAAAAAATTTCACAGGAGGGCGAATAATTTGGACTTCAACTGTATTTAATTATACAGGGTGGGCCATTTATGTGGATACACCCTAATAAAATAGGAATGGTTGGTGATTTAACGTCCTGTTTGTGGCACATTAGTATATGCAAGGGGGGGAAACTATTCAGCCATCTTGGATCCAACTTTTGTTTTTTTAATAGGAAGAGGGTCATGTGACACATCAAACTTATAGGGAATTTCACAAGAAAATCAATGGTGTGCTTGGTTTTAACATAACTTTATTCTTTCATGAGTTATTTACAAGTTTCTGACCACTTATAAAATGTGTTCAATGTGCTGCCTATTGTGTTGGATTGGCAATGCAACCCTCTTCTCCCACTCACTGATAGCAACACCGCAGGAGAAATGCCAGCACAGGCTTCCAGTATCCGCAGTTTTAGGTGCTGCACATCTTAAATCTTCACACCATAGACAATTGCCTTCAGATGACTCCAAAGATAAAAGTCTAAGGGGGTCAGATCGAGAGATCATGGGGGCCATTCAACTGGCCCATGTTGACCAATCCACTTTTCAGGAAACTGTTCATCTAGGAATGCTCGGAGCTGACACCCATAATGTGGTGGTGCACCATCTTGCTGGAAAAACTCAGGGAACGTGCCCGCTTCAGTGCATAAAGAGGAAAGCACATCATCATGGAGCAATGTCAAATATCCAGTGGCCTTGAGGTTTCCCTTGATGAAGAATGGCCCCTCTATCTTTGTTGTCTATGGTGTATCCATATAAATGGCTCACTCTATATTACTAAAAAAGACAGTCGTCACCCAACACTAATAATGTGCACAAGTATTGAAATCTCTATAAGTTCTACACATTGTAAGTTCATATCTGCTAATTATTTTGAGTTGAATCAGATAATAAATAAACAGATTTCCAGACTAAGTTCCAGCTTGATGTTCACTGAAACACAGAGAGACACTAACAGAGACTCCTGCTGTGATGTTGAGTAATCAAACTCACAACTCAATGTAAATATTAACATACAACATTCGTGTGCAGTTGAGAAAGCACAAGAGATAGAGCAGTTATTTGTCACTTTGCTAGTAATAGAAGACAGATGTCAATGGTTGTGTGGCTTGGCTTCGTCTTCAAAAACAAGAACAAAACACAAAGCCAACGAATGAAACAGACTGTGCAGACAGCATTTAAACCAGTACGAGACATTGAGGGCTCTATTTTGACGGTCCATGTGCAGAGCGCAAAGAGCAGGGCGCAAACGCTTTCAGGGCGTGTCAGAACGCATTTTTGCAAATTTACGGACGGGAAAATGCG
The DNA here is from genome assembly GCF_052040795.2 of Danio rerio. Taxonomy (NCBI): domain Eukaryota; kingdom Metazoa; phylum Chordata; class Actinopteri; order Cypriniformes; family Danionidae; genus Danio; species Danio rerio. The sequence continues at coordinate 57,044,805 of NC_141036.1, forward strand.
CTTTGCGCCAAGGTGCATGGTCTAAAAGGGTTGAGTTTATTTTCTTAATGAGTTATAGGTGTGTTTTGAGAATAAACCAATTAGAGTCTCATCTCCCATTCCCTTTAAGACCCAGCTGCGTCGCGACAAGAGCGCATTCGCTATTTACAGGATGCAAAGTAAGTCTAAGTGGAAAAAATGAGCATTTCACAAGCAAACAGTTAACAGTTGACAGTTTTTTAACAGAAAACTGTTAAACAGAGCATCTACTGCGTGAGAATGAGAGATAATGGAACTACTTTCTCTTGCGCCAAGCTGAAACTACCAAAAGACTATTGCGCCGCGTCTTGTGCCACACTGCGCCGGGTGTATGATAGGGCCCTTAGAGTTTAACACTTCTACCATGTCATTTTTATCATTTTGAAAATTATTTCATTCAGTGTTGGAGTTTTATTTACTGTACATAATTTGGCTTAATTTTATATTATATTTAATGTTTTCACTTTAAATAAAATGTTCTATTAATTTTTTTGCGTTTATTTTGTTGTATTTTCACCATTTTTATCAGAGTTTCTTTAATTAAATATACATCTACACAGTAGTGGAAAGAGTCCTAAAATATCATACTAAAGTTAAAGTACCATTACTTGCCTAAAAATGTAGAGCAAGTAGAGTAAAAGTATCTGTTGTAAATATTACTCAAAGTATGAGTGAAAAGTAGAGCTTTCAAAAGTACTCAAGAGCAGTGAGCAGTAATACGCTGTAAAAAGTTGATCTATTTACATCTAGTTTGTGGATGTGTGTAAACGTAACATTCTGTAGTGCATTTAGTCATAGTCCAGCAAGCACACAACGTCATAAGATGCTAATACTAGGTTATATTTAGGTCGTGATGTCAGGTGACCAAAATTCAACATCTAGCCAGCGTCTAAAGACGACATTATTTTGATGTCTAGTAATGACGTCAAATGGCGTTGATATTTGGTTGATTTTAGGTTGTTAGAATTACAATTTTTACAGTTTTTTACATTTAAAAAAAAAAAAAAAAAAAAAGAAGCCACGAGTAGGCGCAGCCAACTGTACCCATTTTGTTTGCGCGTCATCGCACTCATGGCGGGATACCAAACAAGGAGAAAGAAATTGAGAGTGAGCGGAGATACAGACACTGGGCTCAGACACACTTTACTTTGGGAGAACGCTTAATACTTTATCACCTGTGACTCGTTTGTGTTCTGACCACTTGTGCTTGGTTGTACACTATTGACCTTATTCTAAAATGCGGAAGTGCGCCTGTTTTCGCGATTGTCTTAGAACTTCCGATTCAGTCGCCTATGGGAGAAATGACTAGGAATATTAAACGGCAGAAAATGGCCAAACTACTTGCTCAACAAACAAATGTTTCCATGACTACACAGACCAAGTAGCATAAAATAATAAGAAAATAATAAATTGCAACATCAAGCAGCGTAACGAGCAGTTGTTAACGTCAAAAAATGAATGGAAGTGAATGTGACCGGAAGTCGCGAGACAAAAAGATTCAAATGGCAGCGCCCGCTCGTCAGCTGAAAATAAGGTGAATATCAATAAAGTGTTTAGACTTTTAAAAACACTGCATTGAGCCACTAAACATTGTTCTTATGACATTTTTCTACAGAAGGAAAACGCGAATTACTTCCAAACACTTCAGATAGAGTCTGTGTTAGTAAATGCAAGACTATTGATGACATCTAGCATAACACTGTATGACAACTCTTCAGATGACTGTTCTAGAGCCTACAGCTAATCAATTCGTCAGATTCTGCAATGCATTACAGCTCTAAATATAAATATAAACGATAATAGATCTTAAATAAAACAAATGCATTAATAGAGATGGTTTATAACATTTATAACTTTACTCACATGGGAAACGGAGGCCACGTGAATGGTTTGTGAGCACAATTAAGTGCACACCGCATCCCAAATCATCTGATAATTGTAGGAAACAATCCTAAAAGGCAACTGATTGTGTAAAGCCACATAAAACAAAGCAAAAATAGGATGAAGATGCCAAAATCAGAGGCTAATCTGCCAGAGTCAGCTGGAATGATGGCGACAGCGAGACCTAGCTGTCAATCAAGTGGCCACGCCCTTAATTATGCAAACTTAATATAACCTAATATAAAGGAAACGGATGAGTTATAAAAACATTCACCCCCTTACAGTTGTCATGAAGGGTAGTATTAGCTTTATGAACCAAAATCGTTCTTTGTTCCAGGCTGTAAACAGCTTTTTTTCTGCTGTAAAGTTGGCCATTCTAACAGTGGGCTCAATTAAAATTTGCTCCATTATGGAGGCAGGACTAGCGGAACTTCGATGAATTGGAGTTTCAGCTACTTCCGTATTGGCCTCCCGAGGGAGAGTGGGAGGTTGCCGCTTGGTGAATGCACAGCACAGTTATGATCTTATTGCCACATTATATCGTTATGATAACATAATATATACTTTCAGTGATTTCCTGAAAATAAACACCAAAAAATTAAGCAACTGGAATCACTACAGCAGTCGCCATCATCTGATCTTATATGAAGCAAGAGATGTAATGACATATGATGGCGTCTGCAGGTGCTGCAGTGCTGTCCTATTTCTTAGGGGTAAATTTTGAAGCCCTTCCCCTTCACACTCTGTTTGAAGAGACAAGGGTTAGGGGTGCAAAAAATAGAATTGGGATTGGGCCTAAGTGTTCGTATGAATAAATGACATACAAAAAAAAACACACACAAATACAAGTGAACTATTACAGCGTGGAGTGAACACCACATGGAATACGCCTCAATTGTGATACAGTCCGAGTTCAAATAATTGAACTCAAGTGGAAAAACTTGTGTGAAAAACATTTAACAGGCAAATTAGAGGGAGTGGCATGATGCTCTGCATTTGGTGTGAACCCCCAGCATAAAAGTATTCATTCATCCATTCATTCATTTTCTTTTCAGCTTAGTCCCTTTATTAATCAGGGGTTGCCACAGCAGAATGAACCTCCAACTTAAGCCTGATTTATACTTCTGCGTCAAGTGACCGGCGTAACCCATGGCGCATGCAACGCGCATTGCTGTGCATTTATACTTCTGCGCGCTGTCTCTGTTGGTCTGCATTAACACTTCCAAAACACTAGTTGGCAGTGAGGTGTAAATGTTCCTCTGTGTCGAGTTTCTTCGCTGCTGTTTTGCATTTCCTGAACACTTCCGGGATGTACAAGTGGCTCAAACTCGCTCATTTTGAGGCAGGAACCGGCGGACGTGCAACAACTTTAACTATGAGGTAAACACAAAACAAAACTTTCCATCCGGAGCTCCTTCACGGGACTCCACACTTGTAAACAATCGCTCGCGCCATTCGCGCGGCTCTCGGCCCCGCCCAGACTCGTCAGCGCTACCAAGCCGACCAATCACAGAGCTTACGCTACGCGTCGTTGCGACGTGTAGTTACATTTTTTGAGAGGTGCACGTCAGTGACGGCGACGGCCACGGCGAAGGGCTATGCGTCAGCGCCGTAGCATACGCCGACGTTTGACGTAGAAGTATAAATCAGCCTTTATCCAGCACTTGTTTTACACAGCGGATGCCCTTCCAGCTGCAACCCAGTAATGGTAAACACCCATACACTCTTGTATACACATATACACTGCAGACAATTTAGCTTATTCAATTCCCCTTTAGCGCATGTGTTTGGGCTGTGGGGGAAACCGGAGCACCTGGAGGAAAGTAGGCATGGGACGATAACCGGTTTCAAGGTTTACGGCGGTTTGGAAAAGTCAAGGTATTAAAACCGCAAATGTTTTGTTATACCGTTTCTAAGGTATATGTAAAGAGTTTTTTGAAGTGTTTTTTTTAATGTGTTGTAGGGATGTAACGGTATCAGAATTTCACGGTACGGTAATACCTCGGTATGAATGTCACGGTACAGTATTTATTGAATCATTTACAGGAAAAACAAAACTTATGAAAATACTCCAAAAAAGTGCCAAAAGTGTCAATGACATACAAATTAGCCATCTATCTGTAAGCTTTGAAACAGGAACTTCAATTTTAATAACAAAAAAATATTAAACCATGTAAAAAAATTAAGTTTCAATTTAGTATTGTTGAAAACTCATCACATTCAACATTTAATCACTCACTCACTTAGATAGAGATGGGTTTAAAGGAAAATTATCATATAAATATAATCTGGTAAAAGCTGGTATCTCTGGGTATTTACAATGTCCCCTGCAACAGAAAAAACCCCTCTCATTTGGGACTGAGGTTTCTGGGACAAGAGAGATATGACTTGGCCCAGGTTGACAGCAGTGGGTAACGTTGTGCATTGTCTTTCCCCCACTTGAGAGGACAAACCATGAGTAAAATAGAGGTCTCATGTCTGCATCAATCTGAACAGTGTGCTGACAACACCGCTATTCAGTACGCGCGCGCGACAACACAGCTGATAAGAACTCGCGCGACAACACAGCTGATAAGAACTCGCGCGACAACACAGCTATTCAGTACGCGCGCGGCGACAACACCCGCTTTAGAGTTTTTCAGCTCTTTTTCATCCCCTCTTCTAGCAGCACACTCCATTTCCGCATTACTGGATCTGTAGCGACAACAGAGCACAAGGGATGATGGTTAAGCATGGGCTGATGGGAATTGTAGTTTTCGCTACCTCCCGTTCGCTTCATTCGCCTGAGCAAATTTTCTCAGAAAACCTATAGTTTTACCGAGTCATGCGACTTCGGTAATATCGAAAAAAATTTATATTGCGGTATGACGGTATTTACAATACCGTTACATCCCTAATGTGTTGTAAGGAAATCAGTGTTTTGAAGCTAATAAAGTAAGCAGAAGTCAACGGTTTATTTTAATTCTGTAGCCTGACATGTTTACTGTTCCAAAATTGTATAAATTTATTTAAACTGTGCACCCCCACTGCACATGGACATTTGTAATTATGTACACACCCACTGTACATATACATTTGTAATTATGTTTATCTTTCTGCACGCTACTGATTATTAATAGCAACCTGCACATATATTCATGGTAAATCTCAGTTCATAGCTAATACAACCTGTATATAATGTTGATAGTACATCTATCTGTAAATATCACCATAGTTTTTCTATAACTGCATTTTAAAGCTCAGACCTGTATCCTGCACTTGCTGCTATTGCACTGCTGGTTAGACCTAAACTGCATTTCGTTGCCTTGTACTTGTACATGCATGGTTCTTACACCTTTTCCAACTTCAAATTCCAGCACTTTTCAAGCACTTTTAAGGTGCATTTGTATGTTTTTCCAGCACCTAATACCACGGTTAATTAGGTTATTATATGTTGTACATAATTTTTCACATTTAAATTGTGCTATTTTAAAAAACAGAATATGACATTTCAACTTAAATAGTTGAGTACTTTAGAGCATAGATTTTTTGGAATAGTTCACCCAAAAGTGATTAAAAAATATTTTTTTCAAGGTTCAGTTATTGCATGAAGTATGTTTTTAAGCTTGGCCTCTTTCTACCTAAAGTTGATATCTCAAGAAATGAGCTTACAGTCAGATTTTGTTTGGGTGTAGTACCAAACTTTCATGACCAGTCGTACAAGACATTTCATGTGCATTGCTATTTATTTATTTATTTATTTTTACAGTCATTGGATTGACGTTTCAGGTGCAAAGATGCATTCTCGGTTAATGTCTCCTAAATACTTATAAAGCTAATAGTGCCAAAACAATCTGAATTTGAATTGTTAATTTGAATTCTTAACAACTTAAAACTGTATTTTACATACCCAACATCTGCAGTCTTTGAATACAGAACCAAAAAAAATCTGAAGTTTAAAAATATGTCTATAAAAATCTGACTTAAAAAATTAAGTTGTCTTAAATTTCAGATGTTCAATAATCAAGTTAAGAAATACAAATTCAAAACATTACTAATTTACTAATAGGACATAATCAGTATAATTAACTTACATTTGTTAATAATTCAATTTAACACAATTCAAATTCAGATTGTTTTGGCTTATTATTAGCTCCATAAATACGCACATGCAGTGAACATTTCGCAATGAAAACTGGTCGCACGACAACAATTTATGCACTCGCACATATGCTCCTAAATATATTTTGAGGTCACATAGATAAAATCGTGTGCATATGCAACCAAAAGTCACAATTTAGAGCCCTAAATTCAAATTCAAGCAGGTTTAAGCACTTTGTCCAAAATCCAAGCACTTTGAACACTTTTAACCTAGAAAACACTATATTAAAATCAAGCATTTTTCAGGATTTCCAGCACCCGTACATGTGTGATGACAAAGTTGAATCGAATCGAATCTAATCTAATCTAATCTAATCTAATCTAATCTAATCTAATCTAATCTAATCTAATCTAATCTAAATGCTTCCTAAAATGTAATCTATTGTGTTAAAAGGGGAAAAAAAAATAGTTTTTTACTAAGACATTTAAATATAAATTATTTTACAGCAGTAAACACAATACCCTAATACCGTGATATTTTTATCTAAGGTTATCAAACCGTCAGAAACTTATACCGGCCCATGTCTGCGATATATTAAATTAGACTAGAAGTCAAGTTATTGTTTGCTGTTCCTAAACGGGTGAAAAGACTTGTCAGATAGTGTATATCAAAGTTTTCATGAACCTTGTTTTGTCTTCAGATCGCTTAATAAAAGTTTTAAATTCACTTTGAGGAAAAAGTTATTACAAATTACATTAATGGCAGCTGTTCTCCTTCGGAGGATGCAGCCTCTGAAATGAGACTCGGATATTGAGTTTAATGGAGAATAAAAGTTGTTGTTTTTAACCCAGACATTTCAAAAGAAACATGTTTTAGAGCAGTGATATTTTTATCCGAGGTGATCATAACATCAGAATCTTATGCCCATGCCTATCGCTAAAATGAAGCGAGCAAAAGCTAGTTGTGCAGATGCCTTTAACCCCTCTTTAGCCCATGTTGAACACTCCCTCCACCATAACAAAGAGCCCAGCTGCCCTCCTTCTGAAACGGGCCGAGAGCGGAGCCCCATCCACGCCTCCACATCAGCACACACACAAACACAGGGGCCCCAAAACATTCCCAGCCTCACCATAGCAACAGCACAGCAACACACATTGTCATGGAGATCAGGGGACCCAGGGATACGTGGGGGTTTGGGGAGAGCTGGACCTTGGCCTTATTCATGGTATAGTGTCAGCGAGCAACTCAACGTTACACAGGTCATCAATCTTATCCTACTCGGCACACTATACAGCTCGCCTATGATTTAAAGCTCGGAGAAACTCTTGTGAGCATTTCTTGGTGAGGATATATATTCCGCTAAGTCTTGATCGATGGCAAACTCTCATTCTCCTACAGGAGAGCCAATGCAAACAGATGGCTAGAAATGAAGCCAGATCTCAAAAAACCTGTAAACAATGGCAACCCTCTGTTAGCTGATACAAATATATACACGTGTATGTATATATACATGTATGTATATATATATATATATATATATATATATATATATATATATATATATATATATATATATATACATACATACATATACATATGTGTGTGTGTATATACATATACATATACACACACACACACACACACACATATATACATATATGTGTGTGTGTGTGGGGGTATATACATACATATATACATCATTCATATATATATATATATATATATATATATATATATATATATATATATATATATATATATATATATATATATATATATATATATATATATATATATATATATATATATATATATATATATACACATCATACATATATACATATATACATACATATTTACATATATATACATATATATACGTGTGTGTGTGTGTGTGTGTGTATACATACATACATACATACATACATACATACATACATACATACATACATACATACACACACACACACACACACACACACACACACACACACACACACACACACACACACACACACACACACACACACACACACACACACACACACACATATACATATATATATATATATATATATATATATATATATATATATATATATATATATTTATATATATAAATATATATATATTTATTTATTTAACTATTAAAAAGCATCTTCCTTATTTATCTAAAAGGCATAGTTAATGGTTCATTAGTAATGTGGATTGTATATTTAAATATTGTGTCCAAAAAACTATTGTACAGGTAATTAAATGCTGAAATGCAAACAAATAAAGCGGTCGCAAGGGTCAAAGCAGCACTTAATTTTCAATCATGCTGAAACATATTACATAACATGCATGTTCACTGGTATTTAGTCACATTTCCGAGCCAAATCCTCCACATCTCTCGTCTGATATATATATATATATATTTATTTATTTGCCATGATGACAGTAAATAATATTTGACTAGATATTTTTATATATTTTTAAGACACTTCTAAACAGCTTAAAGTGACATTTAAAGGCTTAACTAGGTTAATTATGGTCCAGTTAGGGAAATTAGGCAAGTCATTGTATAACAGTGGTTTGTTCTGGAGACAATCCAAAACAAAAATGGCTTAAGGGGGCTAATAATATTGACCTTAAAATGGGTTTAAAAAAAATTTAAAACTGCTTTTATTCTAGCCGAAATAAAAGAAATAAGACTTTCTCCAGAAGAAAAAATATTATAGGAAATACTGTGAAAAATTCCTAAATCTGTTAATTATCATTTGGGAAATATTTGAAAAAAAGAAAATTATTCAATAAAATAAATCACAGGGAGGCGAATCATTTTGACTTAAACTGTAGATATACCTATACAGTGGTCAACATTTGAAGTAAGGGGGCAGCACGGTGGCGCAGTGGGTAGCGCTGTCGCATCACAGCACAGTTGACATATCTGTGTGGAGTTTGCATGTTCTCCCAGTGTTGGTGTGGGTTTTTTCCGGGTGCTCTGGTTTCCCCCACAGTCCAAAGACATGCGCTATAGGTGAATAGGGTAAGCTTAATTGGCTGCAGTGTATGTGTGTGAATGAGAGTGTATGGGTGTTTTCCAGCCATGGGTTGCAGCTGGAAGGACATCCGCTGTGTAAAACGTGCTGGATAAGTTGTCAGTTCATTCCGCTGTGGCGACCCCTGATTAATAAAGGGACTACACCGAAAAAGAAAATAAATGAATAAATGAATGAATGAATGAATGAATGAATGAATGAACGAACAAACATTTGGAGTGGATCAAAAAAGTTTTTTTTTTTAATTGTAAAAGGTTTTGATCCACTAAACATATAGGTGACGTTGACTAATAGGCTTTATATGAAAACTTTTTTGTAACGCACCCTGTCTGAAGCAAAAATACATACATTTACCTTATCTGACACCTGATGTTTGGGAAACTATTCATTAATTTATTCATTCATTCACTCATTTTCCTTCAGCTTAGGGCATACTCATACTATGTACAGTTGCCTTGAACCGGGCCAAAGTAGGCCCGACGGCCCGCACTCACATTACAATCGGGCCTGGGCACGCTTCATCATCGATGCTGAGCTGTTCAGTAAGCGCTCTCGCTCAGCACTGTGGAGATTTCTCTAGTTACATCGCTTTAGTCAGTGACACGCATTCAAATACTTCGCGGAACAGATCAGCCACTTTTGGCGCTGATAAACAATCATAAAGTCCTCGTGCTGCAGGAATTAGGAGGTTTTCTGAAGGTGCGCAGCTGTGGTGCAGTGAGGGGTTTGCATCTTTAATAAACTACGGCAGTTTGTGTTCATTGAACAGTAAGAATGATTCATAAATACATATGAAACAGCCCCTTAAAAGTCACGTCTCGCTTTCAGTTTCAGGATTAGGCACGTTTTACACTTACACACAAGCGTACCGCGATAAAGCCCAAGTGAACCGCACTCTGGCACACCTCTACCAACCGGGCCAGAGCCGGCCAAGTGAAGTGTGCCTGAGTGCGATTCAGAGCACTCACACTTCTCAAACGATCCGGGAAACGGGCCTGGGCACAGTTCGGATAGCACAGCGTGAGTAGGCCCTTAGTCCCTTATTTATCAGGGCTTGCCACAGTGGAATAAACCACCATCTATCCCAGCATATATTTTACGAAGTGGATGCCATTCCAGCCAAAACCAAGTACTAGAAAACATCCATACACACTCACATTCGCACACACTCTAACAATTTTCATTCATTCATTTTCTTTTCGGATTAGTCCCTTTATTAATCTGGGGTCACCACAGCAGAATGACTCGCCAACTCATCCAGCACGTTTTATGCAGCAGATGCCCTTCCAGCTGCAACTCATTAGTGGGAAACACCCATACACACTCAATCACACATACACTACGGCCAATTCAGTTTATTCAATTCCCCTATAGCACATGTCTTTGGACTGTGGGGGAAACCGGAGCACCCGGAGGAAACCCACGCCAACACAGGGAGAACATGTAAACTCCACACAGAAATGCCAACTGACCCAGCTGGGACTCGAACCAGCGACCTTCTTGCTGTGAGGCGATTGTGCTAACCACTGAGCCACCATGCAGTCTTGTGAGGTGTCAATTCTTTCTTCTTTTGTAATATTTTTCTGAACTGTACCTTAAATACGACCAATGTTGTGACAAGAAAAACAACATTATATTATTATAACAGAACGAAAGCAGTTTAATCTTCATAATTGGACACTTGGCTTCATATAGTGCAGGCATGTCCAAACTCGGTTCTGGAGGGCCGGTGTCCTGTAAAGTTTAGTTCCAACCCCAATCAGACACACCTGGGCTAGCTAATCAAGCTCTTACTAGGCTTTCTAGAAACATCCTTGCAGGTGCGTTGAGGCAAGTTGGAGCTAAAATCTGCAGGACACCGGCCCTCCATGACTGAGTTTAGACACCCTTGATATAGTGTACATAGGATATATGAAATAATGAATTTATAGATATCTTTTTTTCTCCAAGACTTTTTAGACATTTTTTAATAAATTGGGGTGCACACCAAAGAACAACAAAACTTAATAGCTGTATACTCTCAGGAATAAAGGTACAACATCTGTCACTGAGGCGGCAACTTTTTATAAGGTGCATCTTGTACTTTACAGCTGCGCATTAGTACCTTTATGGCCCGTTTCCACTGAGTGGTACTGTACGGTTCGGTACAATACGCTTTTATGGCCGTTTCCACAGTCAAAAGGGTACCTAAAAGCAAACTGTACCGTACAACTGTTTGGTCACAGTTTGCAATGGGTATCTTTTTCATTCATAAGAGCTGTAATTTCAGACAGTTTTGAAATTTGGTTAAAAAATGTAAACAAAAAAAGTAACAACACAGCAGTTTTTATAACAAGAGATATGGTTTTATGAGACAAAGATATGTTTAACAATGTTTAACAATTTACCCGAAAAGAAAATGAATAAATGAATGAATAATTATATTCATTATGACTATGTGTAACAGTGAAAATGCAATATCATGTTAACAACCCATATATGCATGCATGATTACATAATACACGTGCTGCTTTTGTAAAACCAGTAGGAATAATGCATAATTTATTTTTGGTCAATTATGTACCTGCCTTTTATCCCAAATAGCATGACAAACATGTATAAGGATGTTAAATCTTCCAGCCTAAACCACGGCGAATGAAGTTCTGCACAAGACTTTTGGCCAGCGGAGAAATTAAAATGGTCGTGCCCAACTGAGTCTGGTTCTCTCAAGGTTTTTTTTCTTCACTCCCATCAGGTGAAGTTTTTTTTCCCTCTCCGCTGTCGCCACTGCCTCGCATGGTTCAGGATTGGTAGAGCTACGCATCGATGAATTGGCTCTTCAGTGTTTGAACTCTCAGTAATGATTAAATCACACTGAACTGAGCTAAACTGAACTGAACTGAACTTAAACACTAAAAACTGAACTACACTGTTCCAGTTACTGAACCACACTGTTCCAGTTACTATGACCATTTATGTGAAGCTGCTTTGACACAATCTACATTGTAAAAGCGCTATACAAATAAAGCTGAATTGAATTGAATTGAATTAAATGAACATGAATATCACAGTTATTAATGTTTATCAACTTTTGCATGGTAGTGATCAAGAGAAAATCTTTCTTGTTTAAATATGCCTGATTATTTATATTATATATAATCTACGAATGCATTTTTTTATAATTTATTTTTCAGGGTTTTCACCTTTAATGGATAGGGGAGTGTAGACAGTGTTGCCAACTTAGCAATTTTGTTGCTAGATTTAGTGCTAGATTTAGCAACTTTTTTCAAAAAGCACCAAGCAACAAATTTAGCAATTTTTAACATTAATTTGGCTACTTTTATACATTTTTTAAAAGTGGCTGAAAAGAGCAGTGGCTGCAGGCTTCACTAAGTAGAGTAATTTGCTAGCTCAGATTGTTTTCCATAACTGTTAACTTACTGATATTTCTTAAAGGGCACCTAGGTTACCCCTTTTTTCAGATTTAATATAAGTCTTTTGCGTCTCTAGAATGTGTATATAAAGTTTCAGATCAAAATACCCATCAGATTTTTCATTATACCTTTTACAAGATGCTGTTTTATACTGATTTCCAGCAGGGGGTGGTTTTGTCGTACTTCGCCTTTAAGCCGAGTTCTGCCCGCCCACTGTTTCTACATGCCTCCTCTCTCAGCTGCGTCAGACAACAGACAGACTTAAAGGAAGAAGGTCTCACGTAGCGTTTGTGAGATACTACAGTAAGAACTAACCTTTACTAATCAGTATTGTGAAGTTGCATTGATGAGTCACACACAATATCGTTACAAAGTTAACGCGCGCGCCCGCGCACACACACCGCAGATGACACACACACACACGCAGGCAGGCAGGCAGACAGACAGAGCGCGCTTAGCTTAGTTAAGGCTAACCTCAAGTACTGTGTGTATATCTGTTATGCTAACGTACAAAATAAACCTGATTTAACTTCCACAAACCGGGATTGAAGCGTCTTCTTTTATAATTGTTCTGACACGCGGCTGTGCTGATGAAGTAAAACGCTGTAATTAATTACACACATACTCTGTTTTAAAACACTTTAAACATGTAAAACTTACTCTTAATCACATTTGATGATGATTGCTGATCCTAGCGAACAGAACAGAGCTTTTATTCCCGGTTGCTTTGCGTATGTCTGTCTTGTCTTGTTGACATATACACGCGACTACCGGAACATGTTAATGCGCGCAGCTGTCAATCAATTCGGTGGGTGGGGGGATCGCACACCTACGTAATGGTGCGATCGATTTGAAAACAGCTCCAATTGGCCGACCCTTTTTTTTGTAGTTAAATTGAAAAAAAAGGACTGGGTGTGTTCATATCACCTCAGTATGACGGTCTATACACTATACCAACACACAGATCTGTCCAAACAGCTTGAAAAGTAGATTTTTTTTGTTGTTAGTAATTTAGGTAGCAATAAATTCCAATAGTGCTATAATTGTTGCCGCTTTCACAAATGTGTTAATTTCACAAGTTAATATGCGTAAGTACACAAGCTGTGACTGTTTAAAAGAATTTAACTGTTCATTATCAGTGTAATTTTTAAAAATAAATAATTCTTATCAAAAAGTGTATTACTTTTACTACAAATAGCTCTATTTTTCATACAAATCAAAATGAACTTATATCAAATAATGCTTTTGCTGAGATGGCCAGTCAATTTGAGAAAACAAAAATTATTTTGTATTCCACATAAAGATGTTTGAGTTGTGATTACGCAATAACGTCATCATGCAAAGTAATATGTTAATAAAAACCTATTTATTGTGCATCTGGATGTAATCTTTTAATATAATATAACACACTCTGCCTCAGAGAGTAGAGACATGACGGGCTTAAGCTTGTCATATATTACGTGATGACATCACTGATATGCAAATTAGTGTGTGATGTCATCTGGCAACATTTAGCTACTTTTCGGGCAGGCTTTAGCTACATCTTATTGGAAATAGTTAGCAACACTGAGTGTTAAGTATTGACAGGAAAGCATGGGGAGCGGAGAGAGGGAAAGGATCGGCATAGGACCACAAGGGAGGAATCGAACTCGGGTCGCCGCAAGCACCGGAGTGCATGTGTCGACGAACTGACCACTACACAACTTGCGCCGAACTATGGATGCATTTGATTATATTTTACTGATCTAATAAATCTCTCTCTATTATATACACACACAATTGAAGTCAGAATTATTAGCCTCCCTGAATTATTAGACCGCTAGTTTATTTTTCCCCAATTTCTGTTGAATGAAGAGCAGATTTTTTCAACACATTTCTAAACATATTAGATTTAATAACTCATCTCTAATAACATTTTTATTTTATCTTTGCCATGATGACAGTAAATAATATTTGACTAGACATTTTTCAAGACACTTCTCTACAGCTTAAAGTGACATTTAAAGGCTTAACTAGCTTAATTAGGTTAACTGGGCAGGTTAGGGTAATTAGGCAAGTTATTGTATAACGATGGTTTGTTCTGTTTACTATTGAGAAAAAATATAGCTTAAAGGGGCTAATAATTTTGTCCCTAAAACGGTGTTTTAAAAAATTTAAAACTGCTTTTATTCTAGCCAAAATAAAACAAACAAGATTTTCTCCAGAAGAAAAAATATTATCAGACATACTGTGAAAATTTCCTGTTAAACATCATTTGGAAAATATTTAAAAAAAGAGGAAAAACATTCGAAGTCGGCTAATAATTCTGATTTCAACTGTGTATATATATATATATATATATATATATATATATATATATATATATATATATATATATATAAATATATATATATATATATATAAATATATATATATATATATATATATATATATATATATATATATATATATATATATATATATATATATATATATATATATATATATATATAAAAATACATATAATTATATATTTTTTTCTCAGTTAAATAAACGGGAAACATTCTAATGAATCAAATTGCACATGTTGTTTTAATAGTTCTAAACTTTTCTTTTATCTTTGCCATATTTCTGTTCATAAAAAAATGCCTGATAATCTTTTGCAAAATGACTTGTGTTATATATTGGCCAGCCCTACGGTCCATAAAGCAAGCAGATGTGAGCAGAACTGTGACAGGGGAACAGACCCAATGTTTTAGCATGGTTCTGACTGGGATAGCACTGCTCTGGAGTCCCAGATGTCCTGCTGTTGAGGCTCAAGAGCATAATGCACTGAAGTGTGCAAGATCTACAGAGACGCCACCTGGCCAATGCAAAGTCCCGGTGACCCTTCCCCTGCCACTCATTAATAAAGGCCACCCTCAGTTTCAGAAAAACAGCTAAATCAAGAAGGAAGTTTAGCTTTAGCAATGAGGGCTATTATATATATATATAATAGTAAGTAAATAAATTGTAAGGGACATGAGTGAACTTTATTACTAAAATTTTAAGAATAAAAAAAGGATTGTTTTCAAACAGGTTTCCCAAACACTCCTGCTACACTTCTGACCTAATCTGCTATTGGTCAGTCCAAAAGATAATCCCGCCTCAAACTCCACTGGTTTATCTCATATTGCATTATTGTGATGCTCAAACAAACAATTCTAGTTTCGAGAGCATCAGTATTTCCGCCTACATATTGCACATTAGACTGAGATCAATTATGAGTGTTTACATCACAAGCTCAGCTTTAATAAATTAAATATTCTGCAAAATCTGGCATTGAAAAGAAAAAGGAAAATCCCTGATTAATGACAGCTATTAAAATCCACTACTATAAAGATCATTTCAAATTAGTATTTAACAAAGTTTATTCATACAATCTGCTAAACTCAGATTTAAATCTGATGATCTCAAATTAAATATCAAGAGTAATAAAATTGTGATTTCAGTAAAAAAAAAATGCTTAGAAAGTTTTACTCGAGCAACACAGCACAACAAAGCATATTTCCAAATTGATCAATCTATTTTTTCCAATGCATCCCCAACAAATTTACAATGCATCCATCTAACATTTCCAAAACATCCAATCAAATTATACTACAGAACCCAGGCAGCTTTTATCCATCTTAATAGAAATCATTTATCTGCTCATATCCTTGCGGATTTATTGTGTTAATGGAAGTGAAATTGGTAACACTGAAATGAGCCACATTTCAGCAGGATCAATAAAGACCCCTGGGGGTCACTTTCCCCTGCTGCATCTGCTGAAGGCGGGATTCAACCTCCTGTCTTCCCACGACCCCTGACCTGAGACAATATCCCTGCTTCCCTGCACCATTTTCCCCTTTTATCACCAGTCTGTGTAACTTATCTCCAGGTATCACCTCATAACGCACATTCTGACAAAACGTTACACTGTTTTTGACTTTTAACACTTTCAACATTGACTTTTAGATGTCATTAGAGAATGTTACAATGTCACCATACGGACGGCTATGGAACATACTTTGTATCAAGTGTGTCACATTAGAATGGATCTCTTTGGAAGGCTTTAAAACGTTACAATGTATCATTTTAGAATGATACAAGTGTGTAATTTAGAACGTATTCCTTCGTAAGCCTATAAACCGCTACAATGTAACGTTATCATTTTAGAATGATACAAGTGTGTCACATTTAGAATGCATTTATTTAAAAGTCTATCAAACGATACAATGTATCATCTTAGAACGGTATACGTGTGTCATTTAGTATGTATTCCTTTAGAAGGTTTAAAAACGTTTCTATGTGTCATTTTAGAATGATACTATGTGTCACATCAGTGCCTCGTGCGGTAAACGGGAAACATTATGTCATTCATAAATTTGTAAACAACTTAAAAGATCCAAACCCACCAGCGCCAGATGGTCCCGCCTCCATCCCATCCACTGAGCCCCTAAGGGTTCACCAAAGTCCAGATACTCAATCGCCACGGCGCCTGGCCCTGCAGGCTGGAAGCGTCCCCGACTTCCAGCCTCCTTCCCTAGGCGAGCGGGATCTTCTCCGCCGCCGCCGCTGGAGCCCCCAAACCCGCAGGAGTTGAGAGAGAAACAAAAGCTCCGTAGTTCCTATTTATATAGACCCGCTCCTCCGTGCACTTTCGTCAGTGGCTGGTCTGGCTTCTGTGTGTCGGGTTGTTGTGTCTCCTGCTTTCCGTTCAAGCAGGATTCACCAGCGGAACAAAACGCTCGACCCGTCCGTCACCCCCCCTCAGACCGAGCGAGCGCCCGTTTCTTCTTCGTCTTCGTCTTCTTCTTCTCCTCCCACTGCTGAGATTCTTGCCTGGAACTAGTCTGTTTTGTGTTCGCCCTCTAGTGTGCGCTTAAAAATCACACTGTGGTCATTTAGAACGAAAAGGAACACTCGCGCACTGCATACTACACACTACACTACATAGGGAGGTTTACTAACTGTCGGTGTTCGAAATCACTTCGGTAAAAGGGCTTACAAATAAACAAACAATCAAAAAAGAAAATAAACATTCATATTTAGATTAATATTGATTAATACAGGGTGGCATGGTGGCTAAATGATTAGCACTGTTGCCTCACAGCAAGAAGGTCACATGGTTCGGGTCCTGGCGGGGTCAGTTGGCATTTCTGTGTGGAGTTTGCATGTTGGCGTGGGTTTCTCCTGTGTAAAACATATGCCTGAATAGTTGGTGGTTCATTCCGCTGTGGAGACTAAGTCAAAAGAAAATTAATGAATAAAATGAATAAAAAAGTAAAAGTATAAAATGAATAAAAAAGTAAAAAAAGTAAAAGAAAGGAAGATTCGAGTAAAGAGAAACATGGAGAAATTCTGTACGGTTATACACTGTGCGCTTTGTAAAATGAACTACTGAAATTTAGCATAACACTGTGCAAAACAGTTATTAATTTATAAATTTTCCCTCTGCTTAGTCCCTTATTCATGAGGGGTTGCCATGAACCGCCAGGCGGCAACTATTTACACATATGTTTTACGCAGCGGATGCCCTTCCAGCCGCAAGCCAGAACTCTCACATTCCCACTCACACTCGTACACTACGGCCAGTTTAGTTTATTCAATTCACCTATAGCGCATGTGTTTGGACTGCAAACCAAGAGGAAACCCACGCCAGCATGGGGAGAACATGCAAACTCCACACAGCAATGCCAACTGGCCCTGCTGGGACTCGAACCAGTGACCTTCTTGTTGTGAGGCCATAGTGCTAACCACTGAGCCACTGTGCCACCATCCAGAATAGTCAAACCTTGGTAGAAGCAAGCTACTGAAAATTTTCAGACGAGCTGATATCATCCATTCATTAATTTTCCTTCAGCTTAGTCCCTTATTTATCACAAGTCACCACAGCGGAATGAACCACCAACTTACCCAGCATATGTTTTACACAGCAGATGCCCTTTCAGCTGCAACCCAGTACTGGGAAACATCCATACACACTTATTCACACACACACACACACATACACTACAGCCAATTTAGTTTATTCAATTCACCTATAGCGCATGTGACTGTGCATGGGGGAAAAAAGGAGCACCAGGAGGAAACCCACGCCAACACGGGGAGAACATGCAAACACCACACAGAAATGCCATCAGACCCAGCTGCAACTCGAACTAGCGACATACTTGCTGTGAGGCGACAGTGCTAACCACTGGGCCACCGTGCCACCCTTAGGTAATATCATGGCTTAAATATTTTTTCTTTGTTGTTTCTGATTTGTGATTGATGAATCATATCTAGACACTCTTACTTCCTCCAAAATGTAGTTGTGATATGTAAAACAAATATGTTTTGCACATTATTGTGTTTTATATTGTGTGTCCTGGCTGTGCGGTGACGCGGTGGGTAGCGCTGTATGAGTGTGTAGACACACACACATAAACTAGACAATTTTGCCTATTCAGTTCACCTGTACTACATGTCTTTGGACTGCAGGGAAAACCAGAGCACCGGGAGGAACCCACACGAATGCAGGGAGAACATGCAAACTCCACACAGAAACGCCAAATGAGCCGAGCCAAAATTCGCACCAGCGTCCTTCTTGCTGTGAGGCGACAGCACTACCTACTGCGCCACTGTGTCACCACAAACACATGTATAGGTAAATTGGGTAAACTAAATTGGCCGTATTGTATTTGTGTGAATGAGAGTGTATGGGTGTTTCCCAGGGATGGGTATGCTTATAAAATCTTGCCCTTTTTATTGAAAGGAATAGTTGCAAAAGCATTATAAAAGTACAATAGGAGACACTTTACACTAAAGTTTCATTAGTAGCCCTACTGAAAAAAACAGCTTAATCCAGCCTAGGCTGGTTGGCTGGTTTTAGCTGGTTGACCAGGCTGGTTTTAGAGGGGTTTTAGCCATTTCGAGGCTGGTTTGCAACCATTTCCAGCCTGGTCTTAGCTGGTCAGGCTGGGAGATAACCAGCTAAAACCAGCTTGACCAGCCTAGCCAGGCTGGAAGCCCAGCTAAAACCAGCTATGTCCAGCTTAAACCAGGGTGGTCAAGCTGGTTTTGGCTGGATTTAGCTGGTCATTTTCCAGACTGACCAGCTAAGACCATGCAGGAAATAGGTGGAAACCCCTCTAAAGCAGCCTGGTCGACCAGCTAAAACCAGCCAACCAGCCTAGGCTGGTTTAAGCTGGATTTTCCAGCAGGGAGGGCCTAAATGTTAGTTATTAGGTTAAAATCAACATTGAGGAAAAACCATATTTGCAGTCACTATGTTAACATTACTAACAAAATACAACTGAATTTTGTTAGTCATTAACTTAATTTAATAAATTGATTACGATTGCGTGATGGGTTTCAGCTGGATGGGCATCCGCTAAATAAAACATATGCTGGCTAAATTGCCGGTTCATTCCACTGTGGCGACCTCTGATTAATAAAAGGACTAAGCCAAAGAAAAATGAATTAATTATTATTATTATTTCACATTTTTAGCTTAGTTTGAACTGAAATTAGTTTATTCAACCTATCTTTTCCCTGGATTTTGTGTCAGCATAGTCCCTAAAAATATGTAAATGCAGGAAATGGGATTTCATTTGTGTCCACTTCTCAAACCAAAGTTATATATCATTAAATATATGATTTCTTGAATTTATTTTTGGATTTTATTGTATTTATTTACATGTATTAATTTTATGTGTTGTGTTTTATTTTGTTTTTTGGCGTTGTCTGTCGCGTTTCTGTGTCGTCATGTCCTGTCAGCGGAAGAAGGCGTCATCTTACAGACAGGCTGTGAGTTGGAGCTTTAAGATTTCTCTTAAATACATAAAATATATGCTTCATTTTAAGCTGATTTCGGTTTCTCTGAATGAAAGCCTCCTTTGAATGAATGTGATGACAGTGACATGTTGTTTTAACATCGCGATGTTGTTATTTTTAGGCTAGTTATAGCGCGCTCTTGTGCTTCCAAAGACGAGCAGGTTATTTACCATAGTATTATTAATCAGGTGTGTTTCATTCAGATGAACACAACGAGAGTGAGACGCTGTTTACTGGTGGAGTTAAAATTGTTCGTGTTATCATGTTTAACGTTACATGGAAAATAGGTTGGTGTGTTTGTGTACAAGGCAGACTGATATCTTAATATAATAATAATAATCCTACGTGGGGATATAATTAGCGCACTATACACTTACTATACTGTCATTTTCTTTAAAGCAAGTGACTTAATTGTGTGTAAATAATCAAACCTTTTAATGAATTGCGTATTGGCATTTGTTGGAATATATTTTAAAGTACACATAAAATTAAATCTAAACATATTGCTTTAGTTAGCTCACATTGGATGTTTTGAGGTGAACAATTCATCTGTGTATGTCATTATGAAAAAAATGTTTGCCCTTGAGATCTGAAATTAAAATTTGAAAATGCACTTCCTGTTTGTTTTCAGTTTAATTCTCAGATGACATCAGTCTGTTGTTAAGGGTGTGACTAACATACTTAACCACACCCCTCCAGCTCAGTTATGACAGAGCTTAGAATGGGTTGTTGCTAGAGCGGATACGTTTGCGGCCGGAAGTTAACGCAAATTATTTCTATTATTTATTAAATTTCTAATTTGTTGTATTTTATCAACGTCTACCCCAACCCTAAACCCAACCGTCACAGTAATGTAAAAACTGTAGTTGTACCGAGTATTAGTTATGTTATCTATTAAATTACCCAATAAAATGTATTTTTTAACGCCTACCCCCACCCTAACCCTAAACCCAACCCTCACAGTACTGTAAAAATATTAATTATTGTTATACAGTGTCATAAAAAAATGCTGCTTTATTAATGTGCACATCACACTTCCGGCCAGTCGCATATCTAGACTTTACCCTTAGAATGACCAAGAGGCGACACTCAATCCGCTTGTTAAGTGTGACGTCACACGAAGCGGCTTCCGGGTCCAAGCGCTCTATTCAACTGAATGGGGAGACTCATGAAATGGTAATAATAAACGTTTACAAAGCGATTTAAGGCTTTCGAAAATGAAGATTGCAGTATATATATATCCATGCCTAATATCCGATGGCCAGAAAGTGATTCATTTTTTTTTATTGTTAAATTTTTGGTATTTGTTATGCAGCTAGCCCAGAGATTGTTGTGTACACTATGATTTTATATAAAAATTAACTTTAATGTGTGATAAATAAAACATGATCATAAACAAATGATTTCTCTACTCAAATGAATGGCGGCTTGGACCCGGAAACAGTATTACATACGTCACAAACACGTCACCACTTAACAAGCGGATAGAACGCTCCTTTGCAACAGCAACGCTCGGCAAAAGCCCCGGATTCCGCCATTTTGGAGTGAAAGCAATGGCAAGCAGCTGCTTTGTTTTTTATTTATTTATTTAAAAAGTGCATTAAAGCTGAGATACAAACTGAAAGACGACAATACAAAACTTACTATGACAATCATCAGCACTTTTAATAGTTTAATTTTCATTCCAAAATGGCCGCCGCGCCATCTAGTGACTGTTTACCAAACTGCAGTAGAGTGTCGCCTCTGGGTGATTCTATGCTCTTTGGTTATTATGACAATAAACAGACCAGGGGTCTTTTCTTCGTACGTGGATGACTCAGTTAGCTGGATTTGAATATTGACGATTTGAAATGATCCAGGATCGTTTCGTTCTTCAAAACTCATCTGCGAGTTGTTGCCATAGTAACAGTTCTGGTAGCTCAAACCTGGTCAGGAGCAGCAGCTCATTTCATATAAACAGGATTAGATCGCGTCAGATAAAGCTAAGAAAATACTGAAAGTATGTACCGAATTCTGATATTTTCTTACTGTAGTTATATACACTTGGGAAAATAGTAAATATATTTTAACTAAGTATATATTTATAAGGTTAAAAAATATAAAACTTTAATAAAAGTACAAAGACTGCCAAAATTTACAAGAGAAAATTTATTGATATGAACTTTTTAGATACAAAAGCATTCATGCACAATATATTCAACTTTTTTTATTAAAAAGGATAATAATTTATGCAGTCATGTACGTGTTTTGACTGCTAATATGCCGGTGATTGACACTTTTACCGATATCACAATGCTTTTTTTAATGCAAAATTAATGTAATTAATTCCTTACGCAGATTAAAAAAAAACTGGAGTTGGCCTGGGCTACTATAATAAAGAAAATCTTCTTTAAATGTAGAACTAAATACATTGATATGCATTAAAATACATCATGAATCCTCTTGACATATGGAAGTGTAAAGCCTGCAGCTCACAACAAAGGTGTAAAGTTATTGCGTATCATATTTAACAAACCGTTTACTGCTAATTTGATGTAATTTTGCTCGCATGAATAATTGAATATTAATCAGATGATGTCATTACGCTGCTGTGCCGTCAGCCAATCGTTGCATTGGTGATCATCTGGTTTCGAGGATGGATAGATCTGTCCTTCACAACACACGCACGTTCTCAAATCAGTTCATCCAGAAATATTAATCTGATTCGCGAACCAAATTAGCCAGAGATCAGTTATCAAGATTAACAGATCCAGGATCTGCCAAATCATCTTAGATCATTTAAGCGAGGTACGAAGAACAGACCCCAGGGGTCCGTTCTTCGTACGTGGATTACTCAGTTAGCTGGATTTGAATATTGACGATTTCACATGATCCAGGATCATTTTGTTCTTCAAAACTCATCTGCGAGTTGTTGTCATAGTAACAGTTCTGGTAGCTCAAACCTGGTCGGGAGCAGCAGCTCATTTCATATAAACAGGATTAGATCGCGTCAGATAAAGCTAAGAAAATACTGACAGTATGTACCGAATTCTGATATTTTCTTGCTGTAGTTACAGAGATCAGTTATCAAGATTAACAGATCCAGGATCTGCCAAATCATCTTAGATCATTTAAGTGTGCTACGAATAGGGTTGTAACAATATACCGGTACGACGGTCTACCACGATTTGAACGTGCACGATTATCATACCATGAACAATTGCATATCAACGGTTTTAACCCTTAAAGACCGAGACAGCCACCCGCGGCTAAAAATAAGTATTGCTCTTAAATGTTTAATAACTTTTGATCCGCTGATCCGATTCATACAATTCAAAGATTGGCATAAAGAAGAGAATCTCAGCTTTCCAGTGCTTTATCACATAACATTCGCGGCTCCGGAGGCTCCGGAATCAGTGCGGTTACGTCATCAAAATTTGACAACACTGATTTGACAAAGAAACGCTTGTCACTGTGTCTCCGGACAAACCAGACATGATACATTGATGCATTGTCCCTCCTCCATGCCCAGATTGGTTCAAACTCGCTATATCACAACCAATAAGCATAGGTTTCGCTTTTGTTTGTGGACCAACAATGAGCTTTTTGAACAACACGGAATGAGAGATAGGCATACATTTATGCGCGGCTAAATAAAACGCAAAAAAAAAAAAGTTTTGCATGAAATAATTCTCATACTAAGTACTTTTGCATGCACAGCAGCACAGAAACATGACAAAACAGTGACACAGCAAAGACGAACTGCTGCTCTTGCTGTTTTCAAAAGACGCAAATGAAGGTGCAGCTGTTTGTCTGCATTGCATACAACCACATCCATATCCATGCTGGCACAAAAAACCTAAGGATGTTCCATATTGAATCTAGTTTCGTTATGTAACTATTTATAGTATAGTAAATATTTATATCTAATTTTTTACTGAGGATTTGCACCATGTTTATTTGGACTTTGACACATTATTTATTATTTTCTTATTTTTTTATTTGTTCATTGTACAAGTGGACACATTCTCTCACCTCAGCGGTCAAGATTAAGTCCTGAAAATCTCAACATGCTTACATTTCTTCATCACAACCTAGACTGAAAAAAAACAACGCTTTAAATACATGTTTACAGCCATAAACTTGGTATTGCACTTTTGGTCTCCCATTTATCCTGCTTATAAGGAAGGACAGTTTAAGTTTATTTTTGTCTAATCTTAAAAGACCTTGCTTGTTTATTCCTTCTAATTTAATTTATTAAAATGGGAAATTTTTCAGTTTATTTTTATAAAAGACTTCTATAGTTCTATTAAAATGGTTCTTTCAAAAGTTTGTTGAAATAAAACCTTTGTTCAGTCAGAAAACGTGTTCTTATTCTTTTCAGGGTCTTTGCTATGAGAATTACTATTTAATACCGTATACGGCGAAACCGTCAAACCGTGGTATTGTTTTAGACGATTATCATACCGTAAAAAATTCATACCGTTACAACCCTAGCTACGAACAACAGACCCCAAATCTTTCAGAATGAAATGCCTACTTTTCTTACATCCAATCATCTCGGAGTAGAAAAAAAACAAGCCACACCCACTGTTTTCTCATTTAATTTTCTGTTTCTCTAGGAACTTCGCCACACAGCAGAAAAAAACGGTTGCAGTTTCTGGTTCATGCGGACTTTAATTCCAAACTAGCTAGAACATTAATTCATATATAATGCAAATATAAATTTTTAGGTCATGCAGTGGCGCAGTAGGTAGTGCTGTCGCCTCTGAGCAAGAAAGTCGCTGGTTTGAGCCTCAGCTGGGTCAGTTGGCGTTATTGTGTGGAGTTTGCATGTTCTCCCTGCGTTTACATGGGTTTCCTCTGGGTGCTCCGGTTTCCCCCACAGTCCAAAGACATGCGGTACAGGTGAATTGGGTTGGCTAAATTGTCCATAGTGAATGAGTGTGTGGATGTTTCCCAGAGATGGGTTGCAGCTGGAAGGGTGTGAGCTGCGTACAACATGTGCTGGATAAGTTGGCGGTTCATTCTGCTGTGGCGACCCCAGATTAACAAAGGGACTAAGCTGAAAATAAATGAATGAATATTAATTTCTAAAGAACTAAACAGGAAATGCGGGAACAATTAAAATGTTTTAGATTTTTATTTTATATATTATTTATTGCTGTTATTGGTGTCTTTTTATTGTTCTATAAATTTTTAATATTTTAGAAAAGTGATGTTTATAAAACAGCCAGAGGAGCTGAAATTGCTATAAATGCAGAAAACTCTCTCTCGCTCTCTCTTTCCACCACATCCATTAAAATATCCTACATAGATCATACAAACTGCTACAATTAGTAACTGATTTGTTTTTCCACAGAAAGGGCTGTCATGTCGTGGATTCGAGAGGAGAAACTGTCCCTTTTAGAAAGGCTCACTGCCAACATCTTAAAGGTGTGTTTCTCAGGATCATACAGTAGCAGAAACATAAAGAGACAGTTCACCCAACACGGAAAATTCTGTCATCATTTACTCACCCTTCACTTTTGCCAAACCTGTTAGAGTTTCTTTAATTCTGTTGAACGCAAAAGAAGATATAAATATTTTTTTTCAAATATAATTTTATTGAATATTTTAGTGCAAAAACATGTCATAAAATTGCATTGAGTAAGAAGATAATATCTGTCATACATGTAATCTGAATTTGAATTCTGACCCCCCCCCCCCACATGAGTAAGAAAAATAATAATAGTAAATAAGAAATTAAATTGTTATAAAATAAGAAAGAAAATGTGTATTAAATTGTAATTAAATAAACAAGTAAATAATAATAATAATTATTATAATAATGACAAAGAATTCAAAATTATATTGCAAAAAGGCCTATTACATTTCATTTGTCCAGGCTGAGTCTAACAGACAAGCTTTTAGTCTTAGAGACTTAGACGCTCCTGAATAATCAAAGAAAGGGTCCCAGGTCCGATAAAATAGAAAAGGTTTGTTCTTCAGAGCTGTGGAGAAAGCCTTAAGTGGGAAAAGAAGATATTTTGAAAAATGTTGGAAACCAGTAACCATTGACTTCCATAGTATTTGTTTTTCTTACAAAGAAAGTAAATAGTTACAGGTTTCTAACATTTTTCTAAATATCTTCTTTTGTGTTTGACAGAAGAAAGAAACTTGTAAAGCTTTGCAACCACATGCAAATGAGGGAGAATTAAATTGTTTTGGGTGAACTCTCTTTTATCTCTTTAAAAATCTGTCTAGAAGCTTAATGACCTTAATGATTTTATTATGTATCAGGCAGGGCCAATGCCCAAACATGTGGCGTTTATCATGGATGGGAACAGGCGTTATGCCCAAAAGGAGCATAAGGAGAGGCAGGAGGGCCACACACAGGGCTTTGAGAAACTTGCGGAGGTGAGTGTAGAGATGTTGACATTTGACCATTGAGTCTCTAAATCAGTTGCTCCTCTAAATAAATAAACAATTTTTTTTTTCATTTTGAATATTAAATGATGTAATTTGACTATTATTGTGACAGTTTGTGTACTTTTTAATGTTTTAAAATAACACTTACTCATCAAGGCTACAATTTTTGAAATCAAGAGATATACACTCACCGGCCACTTTATTAGGTACACCTTACTAATACCGGGTTGGTCCTCATTTTGCCTTCAGAACTGTCTTAATCCCTCATGGTTTATATTCAACATGGTACTGGAAATATTCCTCAGAGATTTTGCTCCATATTGACATGAAAGCATCACACAGTTGCTGCAGATTTGTCGACTGCACATCCATGATGCCAATCTCCCGTTCCACTACATCTGGTGACTGTGGAGGCCATTTGAGTACAGTGAACTCATTGTCATGCTCAAGAAACCAGTCTGAGATGATTCTTGCTGTATGACATGGTGCGTTATCCTGCTGGAAGTAGCCATCAGAAAATGGGTACACTGTGGTCATAAAGGGATGGACATGGTCAGCAACAATACTCAGGTAGGCTGTGGTGTTGACACAATGCTCAATTGGTACTAATGGACCCAAAGAAAACATCCTTCACACCATTACATCTCCACCAGCAGCCTGAACCGTTGATACAAGGCAGGATGGATCCATGCTTTCATGTTGTTGATGTCAAATTCTGACCCTATCCGAATTTGGCAGCAGAAATGGAGACTCATCAGAGCAGGCAACATTTTTTCCAATCTTCTATTGTGCAATTTTGGTTAGCCTGTGCGAATTGTAGCCTCAGCTTCGAGTGTTTATTAGAGTGAATGTTCCCTTTCTATCAGCTGGAACCAGTCTGGCCATTCTCCTCTGACCTCTGGCATCAACAAGGCATTTACGCCCACAGAACTGCCGCTCACTAAATATTTTCTCTTTTTTGGGTGTACCTAATAAAATGTGTGTAGAGTAGTAAAAATGAAATATTAGTAATATTGAAAATAGCACTTTTTTCATGTTTTGTTTTCCAAATCAAATGTAATAATTAAATGATCGGATAATAAACCCTTACTTCCTTCAGAACCATTTATTTGAATCAAATATGTTTGGCACACTAGATTTTGATTTATATTGTGCCTTTGGAACCTTTTGGAATAAAAAAAACTAAATAAATGACAATATAGTGATAAATAAACAACGAAATACAATGAAACTTATTTTAATTAATAGTCATTTCAGTGTTAAATACTATAATTTGCATTGAAGTTGATTAATGGGTGTCTAAATCAGACAAAAGTCTTGTCGTAGATCTCAGTTGTAAGAACAACAAATAATAGCTTGACTTCTAGTTGATCATTTGTTAAAGTAGCATAAGGTAGATTATTTTGATGAATCATCTGTTTAACTGCATCCCAACCATCACAAATACTGCAGAAGACCTACTGGGACCCCCATGGACCCAAGATTCTTATAGAAATCAGTCAAGGTTGGTGAAGGAAAAGTCATGGTTTGGGGTTACATTCTGTATGGGGGCGTGCGAGAGATCTGCAGAGTGGATGGCCACATCAACAGCCTGAGGTATCAAGACATCTGTGCTGCCCATTACATTACAGACCACAGGAGAGGGCAGATTCATGAACATTATTGAGCATGTCTGGGGTAAGATGAAGGAGGATGCATTGAAGATGAATCCAAAGGATCTTGATGAACTCTGGGAGTCCTGCAGGAACGCTTTCTCTGCTATTCCAGATGACTTTATTAATCAGTGATTTGAGTCATGTCAGAGATGTATGGATGCAGTCCTCCAAGCTCATGATGGAGTCAGACACAATATTCATTCTGTCTCCACTGCAGCAGGACTTTATATTCAATACTGGACATTATTTCTGTTCAGAGACAAGACTTTTGTCTGAGCAAAGTCAGACCTTACTGTCCTAATGAAATCCTTAAAAATCAAGGCATGATCATATTTATTGTGGTCAAATAAGCGTAATCTAGAGGCCTTTGCCTTTCTTATAAGCCACGTCCGATACCAAATGATCAACTAGAAGTCAAGTTATTATTTGTTGTTCCTAAAACCTAGATAGGAGACAAGTTTTTTGTCAGGTAGTGTATTATTACTATTTAAAAAGGCACTTTTTTGATTTGACTATAATCTAATATGATTTTTTCTGTTATGAAAAGCAGAATTTTTCAGAATCATTTTCTGTCACATGATTCTTCAGAAATTACTTGTAAATTTGCAGACACCAAAATAGCAGGTCTCAACCTTTGACCCATGTATTTCTCTCTCAACATGCATTATTGTCTCCCGCAGACGCTGCGCTGGTGCCTAAACCTGGGCATCCATGAGGTGACCGTATATGCGTTCAGCATCGAGAACTTCAAGCGATCAAAGGAGGAGGTGGACGGCCTGATGGAGCTGGCCAGACAGAAGTTCAGCCGCCTGCTGACAGAGCAGTGAGTTACTCTTCTACACAATCTGCTCATCTTCATTCAAGTCTGCGCAATCCATAATCCAGATTTTGTCCTTATTACACAGGGAGAATCTTGAGAAGCACGGTGTGTGTATTCGTGTGCTGGGAGATCTGACTCTGCTGCCTGAAGATCTGCAGACACTTATTGCCAAAGCTGTCGTGTCAACCAGAGCGCACAACAAGTGAGTATTTGTCATCTAGCTCATGTTGGAAGTTGCTAAAGGCGGAACAATTTATTACTAAAGTAACTCAAAACTGCCTCTTTATGTAATTTACACTCACCGGCCACTTTATTAGGTACACCTTAGTACCGGGTTGGACCTCCTTTTGCCTTCAGAACCGCCTTAATCATTCGTGGCATAGATTCAACAAGATACTGGAAATATTCCTCAGAGATTTTGCTCCATTTTGACATGATAGCATCACACAGTTGCTGCAGATTTGTCAGCTGCACATCCATGATGCCAATCTCCCGTTCCATCACATCCCAATGGTGCTCTATTGGATTGAGATATGTTGACTGTGGAGGCCATTTGAGTACAGTGAACTCATTGTCATATTCAAGAAACGAGTCTGAGATTATTTACGCTTTATGACATGGTGCGTTATCCTGCTGGAAGTAGCCATAAGAAGATGAGTACACGGTGTTCATAAAGATATGGTCAGCATCAATACTCAGATCTTCTTTCTGGAGTTAAAATTGTAATCCTACAGAGAGTAATTTTACATTTGGGTATAATATGAACTCCTTACCAATGCTAAAATTGAACACTTCTTAGAGTTAAAATGTACTTCAAACAATATATATTTTTTGTGAAAACGACTGAGCTGATGCAATAATTTTACTTACTGCTTTTAATTATGCAAATCCACACATTAGATTTAGAAATTCCATCAATGGACACAAATTAATTGTCACAATAGCATAAAATCTAACAGCAAAACCTTTACTAATAATACATGTTGGCAGCCAATGCCAACTAAAACCAATGGCTTAATAAAATAAAAGATATTAACGTTGTGTAAGTTAGCCTATTCGAAAAGTGAGCAGCAGGTTTCTTCATCTGATCAAGAAAAGCTAACTTTTGTTAGATGCTAAGTTCGCCACTCGCAGCGTCACAGTACAAAACAAAACACCTACAGCAAAACACATTTCTGTTACAAAATATACAACATTTTGAAAAAGCTTTTAGAATTGTCTAACAATGCACACACAACGCAGAACATAACTCCAGTTCTTTTGTGCTGCTCAGCAGGGTTGTGTTATAACAAACTTTCTAAAAATGTAACTCCATTGGCTGGGGCCTCATGTACGAAGACTTGTGTGGAAATCATACTAAAATATTGCGTACGCACAAAGCTGTAAATGTGCGTACGCAGAATCTCACGCATATTCTTTTGTACATCTGAATGAACGTGAAACTAAGTGTAACATGCACGAGCACAAAACCCCTCCCTGCCTCCTCCCCCGTATGAATATGCTAATGACTATACTATACTAAAATCAAGCAAAAAGAGAAACTTTGAACAGAATGTGAATTGTAGGTGCTGCTTTCGGAGGTAGAATGGAGAAAAGCGGTGTTATTTGCAAGTTTGTTCTCCGGAATTAACAACAAAAGAAAAAAATAGAGTGGGAGAGTTTAGCTTATGCGGTTAACACAGTTGGGTCTGAACATCGCACTGAGTGAATTAAAAAAGAAATAGTGTGATTTATTGGTGTAAAATGTTGCTGCATCTGTAACAGTCTCAGTGGCGCAGCTCATAAAACGCATGTCTACATGTTTTGACATGTTCGAGCATGAACTCGGTTCGAATCCAGCGTCTTATGAACTCTTTCTTCTTTTTTTCCCCGCTACATATCAGATTTTGCCAACTGTTTATCACGACAAAAACAAGTAGGAATCATTAATAAGTCTGTGCATCATATTTTATTTGCACATTTATTGAATGGAAATGTTTCTGATTCACGCATGCAAATTCATCTTCAGATAGTGTCTTTATAGCAATGTGTGTGCAGTAGATCGCTCAGATTACATTGGGAAAACAGGCGACAGCTGCAAATTGTGCTTTAATGTTTGGCTGGTCAACTGTATGGTATGGAAACCTTATATACCTGCTAGATGAACCCGTCTCATACAGCTGCCATTGCAAGGCTCAGACACTTTGTAGAGAGGAATTTAACAACTGCCTCTAGGAGTCGCCAATGGAAATAAAACAGACACGCACAAAAAAATGTGCGTACGCCAGCCATAAAGCTGCCGTGGAGCTGCGCACATTCCCACGTTCAGTTCATCGTTAGTAAATCCAAACGTGAGCGATTCTGAGCGTGAAACCTGGCGTACGCAAAGTTTTTGCGTACGCAGCGTTGATACATGACGCCCCAGGTGTTCAGGAACTTGAACTCCAAAATACAATACAACAGGGAGTATCCCATAACACAAAATTGTGTTAGAGTTCAAAAATAAACTCCAAAAATGTAACTCTTTCACACTTTTTTTCCTAACCCTTAATTTCTCAACTCCAGTAATTTGCTGTGTACATCCCTAAATGCATTGAGTTGGTGTCATGTGATTGACTGATTAGAAATTTGCCTTAACAGTTGGAGAGGTGTACCTAATAAAGTGGCCAGTGAGTGTACAAAATAATGAATTTATTTTATTAAATTAACTGGCCATTTCAGCAAAAACAATATTGTTTTTTGTCACTTTTAAATTTAGTTTAAAAGTTGCTAGGACAGTATGAAAAGTTGCTAAATCTAGCAACAAAGTTGCTAAGTTGGCAATACTAATGCTTGTTTATTGTGGCCAGGACTAAATATGCATTTACAGATTATTTTTATGATATTTTCCTGAAAAAACAAGACTCTTTAAACTCAAAAATGAACTTTGTTTATTTATTTTTTCACATTATATGTGTGTAAATTATATGTTTCATCAGTGTGATGTTGTTCAAGCTCCGATTTGATGTAATTCACGTCACATGTATTCATTTGTTCATTCATTTTTTTTTCGTTTTAGTCCTTTTATTTATCAGGAGTCGCCACAGCAGAATGAACTGCCAACTATTCCAGCATGTTTTATGCATCGGATGCCCTTCCAGCTGCAACCCATCACTGGAAAACACCCATACACTCTCATTCATACACATACACTACGGCCAATTTAGCTTACCCTATTCACCTACAGCGCATGTGTTTAGACTGTGGGGGAAACCAGAGCACCAGGAGGAAACCCACGCCAACACAAGGAGAACGTGCAAACTCCACACTGAAACGCCAACTGACCCAGCCGAGGCTCGAACCAGCGACCTTCTTGCTGTGAGGCGACAGCACTACCCACTGCGCCACCGCACTGCCCCACAGCATTCCATGACTGAATAAAAATGCAGAATTTATTTCAAACAGAAACTGTAAATAGTCTATACTCTCGCTGGTTCGAGCCTCGGCTCGGAGTTTCAGTGTGGAGTTTGCATGTTCTCCTTGTGTTGGCGTGGGTTTCCTCTGAGTGCTCTGATTTCCCCCACAGTCCGAACACATGCGCTATAGGTGAATTGGGTAAGCTAAATTAGCCGTAGTATATATGTGTATGAATAAGTGTATGGGTGTTTTCCAGTGATGGGTTGCAGCTGGAAGGGCATCTCATTTTGGATTATTTAATACATCCTGAGTAATTTGACCAACCCCAATATTTGTAACATTAATGTGTGCTTTCGCATCATAATCTCTCACGTTTCTCTGCAGGTGTTTTCTGAATGTGTGTTTTGCTTACACGTCGAGACATGAAATTGCAAATGCAGTGAAGGAAATGGCATGGGGAGTCGAGCAGGGACTGATCAAATCCAGGTAAACTTCGTTTTATTGAAACAAGTGCAGCAAAACAATAGCAGCAAGTTTATTATTAATAATTGTGGGTTTTATTTTTCAGCGACGTGTCTGAAGTTCTCCTGAGTGAGTGTCTGTATAGCAGTAATTCTCCAAACCCTGATCTGCTCATCCGTACATCTGGAGAAGTGCGTCTCAGTGACTTCTTACTGTGGCAGGTAATGGAGATTTCTATATTAGTCACTATCATAGCAAACAGTGCATCCGGAAAGTATTCAACGCGCTTCACTTTTTCTACATTTTTTATGTTACAGTCTTATTCCAAAATGGTTTAAATGCATTTATTTCCTCTGTATATTCCACACAATCCTCCACAATGACAATTTGAAAAAAAGAGTTTTTGAAATTTTTGCAAATTTATTACAATTAAAAGCTGAAGAATCACATGTACATCAGTATTCACAGCCTGCTATTTCCGGATGCACTGTATATTGATTATTGTGGCAGGTCTAGTTGAAACAGAACAGAACTTTTTAAGACAGTGTTGAAGCAACAGGCAAAAGCAATACATACCTTTAACTGTACGTTCACACCGAAAGCGGCGACAGCGTCAAAGTAGCCGGAAGTCATTCATTTTCAATGAGAGCCGGCGGCGATAGGCGGCGAGGAGCAGCGCGGTGCGTCTTCGCCGGCGTGAGCGTCGAGGAGAGTTGAAATGAAGTCAACTTTATGGTAATGAGCTATGACGCGGTTCGGCGGCAAGCAATAAGAATGAAGACGTCCATCGCTTGATAGCAGTTCAGAGAACACAGACCTGTGAACTTTGGTTCCGACCACAGTTGTTCCTAAGGGTTTGATTATTGCGGTTGCCGGATCCAATTTCCAATTATTTAAAATTTTTTCCTACAGGAACATACATTAAGTTACTGCTGAGTTACTGATGTTCATTAAAGTTATATAAATTTATCTTAAAAAAGCGGGAATCTCACGCGATGTGACTGTACAAAACAGTACTGCTGCTTCAGGATATTTCAGACATATGGACACATATTGGATAAATAGAGCAAAGCCACAATGCACGCAACTTGATCTTCCATTGTTGTATGAATTTGATAAGAAGTGCGCAACATTTTCACGCTAGAAACATGTTTTATGCAGGAATGTAACTGATATGGTGCAACGGCTCCTTTAAATATGAGATCAATGTAGCGAGTTTTGACGCTCTCGCTGCCGGAGCTGAAGGCAGAGAGCGTTGTCGCCAGGGCGGCCAGAGCGACCTTGGACGCTCTTGCCGCTTTCGGTGTGAACGTACGGTAACTAACACTCCATAACTAAAAATAATATTCCACAACAATAATAATCAGATTAACACCATGATTCTGTCGCCCCATTCTTACCCTAATAAACTTTTTCTAAATAAATAAACAGCTGGCAAACCACCAAGCAAATTTCTTCTTCTTGCATGTATCTTCTGAAAACTTTTGATTTTACCCCACACAGAAATACAAAAGCTTCTTAATGTTGTAATGTAGTATGTAATGAAGTTGAATGATGATTAAATAATATGTCTTTTTTCCATTATTCAACTTTTTCCTCAATGATGTTATACTCCACAGACCTCGTATTCGTGTCTGGTGTTCCAGTCGGTCCTGTGGCCCGAATATTCCTTCTGGAATCTGTGTGAGGCTATTTTGCAGTTCCAGCTGAGTCATCGATCAATCCAGGTGTGCCATAACGCTTCTGTTGTTCTGTTTGTATGGAGAGTTTTCAGCTTGTTTGATGTACCTGCTGCATAGGGTGCCATTCACTATATACAGCATGTACATAGATTTGCTTTAATGTCTCAATTAGACATACGGTTGAAGTCCTCCTGTGAATTTGTTTTTCAGATATTTCTCAAATTATGTTAAACAGATTCAGGAATTTTTCACAGTATGTCTGATAATATTTTTTCTTCTGGAGAAAGTCTTATTTGTTTTGTTTCGGCTAGAATAAAAACAGTTTTAATTTTTTTTAAAACAATTTTAAGGTCAATATTATTAGCCCCCTTAAGCAGTATTTGTTTTTGATAATCTACAGAACAAACTACTGTTATACAAATCTTAATTACCCTAACCTGCCTAGTCAACCTAATTAACCTAGTTAAGCCTTTAAATGTCACTTTAAGCTGTATAGAAGTGTCTTGAAAAATATCTAGTCTAATATTATTTACTGTCATTATGGCAAAGATAAAATAAATCAGTTCTTAGAAATGAGTTATTAAAACTATTATGATTAGAAATGTGTTGAAAACAATCCTCTTTCCGTTAAACAGAAATTGGGAAAAAAATATACAGAGGGGGGCTAATAATTCTGACTTCAACTGTATGTCAATATTCAGTAATTCAATATAATTGTATTAATAAACATGCACAATATTGATAACATGACCACTTTAAAATACTGTAAATAATTATTTAACCTTTTATCAGTGCTTAGAGACCTTATTGATTATATATATTTATGTATATTTTAAGAATTATGTTTATTGGATTTTCACAATATACAGACAACAATAAATCTTCAAAACAAATATCAACAACAAAAAAAAAAACAATGGAGACAAAAAAAGAGAGAATAAATAATGGAGATTAAATAATGGATTATGCAGTGCATCCGGAAAGTATTCATAGCGTTGTTCATAGCATTTTTTTATGTTACAGCCTTATTCTAAAATGAATTAAATTCCTTTATTTCCTCAAAATTCTCCACACAATCCCCCATAATGACAATGTGAAAAAAGAGTTTTTGAAATTGTTGTAAATTTATTAAAAATAAGAAAGCTGTAAAATCACATGTACATCAGTATTCACAGCCTTTGCCGTGAAGCTGTAAATTGAGCTCAGGTACATTCTGTTTCCACTGATCATTCTGAAGATGTTTCAGCAGCTTTATTGGTGTTCACCTGTGGTCAATTCAGCTGATTGGACATGATTTGAAAAGGCATACACCTGTCTATATAAGGATCCAGGGTTGACAGTGCATGTCAAAGCACAAACCAAGCATGAAGACAAAGGAATTGTCTGTAGACCTCTGAGACAGGATTGTCTTGAGGCACAAGGCTGGGGAAGGTTACAGAAACATTTCTGCTGCTCTGAAAGTTCCATTAAGCACAGCGGTCTCCATCATCTGTAAGTGGAAGATGTTTAACCAGCAGGACTCTTCCTCGAGCTGGCCGGCCATCTAAGCTGAGGGATCGGGGGAGAAGGGCCTTAGTAAGGGAGGTGATCAATAACCCGATGATCACTCTGTTTGAGCTCCAGCGTTCTTCTGTGGAGAGAGGAGAACCTTACAGAAGGACAACCATCTGTGCAGCAATCCACCAATCAGGCCTGTATGGTAGAGTGGCCAGACGGAAGACACTCCCCACCTGGAGTTTGCCAAAAGGACTGAAGGACTCTCAGACCATAAGAAACTAAATTCTCTGCTCTGATGAGACTCAAATTGAACTCTTTGGAGTGAATGCCAGCCGTTACGTTTGGAAAAAAGCAGGCAGCGCTCATCAGCAGGCTCATACTAACCCTACAGTAAAGCATGTTGGTGGCAGCATCATGCTGTGGGGATGTTTTTCAGCAGCAGGAACTGGAAGACTAGTCAGGATAGAGGGAAAGATGAATGCAGCAATGTACAGAGACATCCTGAATGAAGACCTGCTTCAGAGTGCTCTTGACCTCAGGCTGGGGTGATGGTTCATCTTCCAGCAGGACAATGACCCAAAGCACACCACCAAAATATCAATGGAGTGCCTTCACAACAACTCGGTGAGTGTCCTTGAGTGGACCAGCCAGAGCCCAGACCTAAATCCTATTAAACATCACTGGAGAGATCTGAAAATGGCTGTACACCGTTACTTCCCATCCAACTTAATAGAGCTTGAGAGGTACAGCAAAGAGGAATGGGTAAAAATTCCCAAAGACAGGTGTGCCAAGCTTGTGGCATCATATTCAAAAAGACTTGAGGCTGTAATCGCTGCCAAAAAAGCATCAACAAATTATTAAGCAAAGGCTGTGAATACTGATGTACATGTGATTCTTCAGCTTTTTTATTTTTAATAAATTTGCTACATTTTCAAAAGCTTTTTGTTCACATTGTCATTATGGGGGATTGTGTGGAGTATACAGAGTAAATAAATGCATTTAATCCAATTTGGAATAAGACTGTAACATAAATAAATGTGAAAAAAGTAAAGCGCCGAGTAATTATCCGAATTATCCGAATAATTTTCGAATGCACTGTATATAAAACAGGACTAACCCAAATAAAAACAGATCAGAAAAAGGCCTAAAAACATTCCTTATTTTTCAGATGATAATACAGTTACAAAATTCCTTTTAGCATAGGGCAAAGACTATGTGCCAAATAATCCAAATATGGAGTCCAAATTGTTTGTGTAAAACATAGGTAAGATGTTCCAAAGACATTAACTCAAAAAGTATCTTGTGTCAACCTTAAAGGGCTATGACACCCCCCCCCCTTTCGGTTCAGGTCCACCTCAGAATTTTTTCAAAAGATGCATCATAGTGGGCGTGGAGCTCCGCGAGCAAAGGGCAGGAGTGGGCGTGGCCAGCAGAGCAGGGGAGAAGGAGGGGAGCGAGCAACTGTCAGTCGGTTCACAAAATAAGACACAAACCATGAGGAGACTCATGATTATATAGTTTACAAAGTTAAAATGCAAAGAAATAAACAGTAATTTAATGCCCTGCTGCATTTGTAATTTCAAATAAAACATGGAAAAAAATTTAAAATCATTTTAAACCCGGAAGCTGAAATCAGCAGACAAAAGCTTAAAATTACCCAGTTTTCCCCACAATTAAAGCCGACAGGTGCTAACATTGTCTTAACTGATGCTCAACACACACAAATCTGTTAAAATCTCAAAAAAGTACTCAAGGATTTCATGAACCTTTAAAATGATGGACATTTATCACTAATCCAATTACGTAAAATATGTGTTCTAGTGGCATAGGTTAATAATATACTATACAATTTCTTATTAGCTGATGAAACATTCATTATATATTAACAGCTCAAACATTTTTAAGTTAATCTGGCCTACAACATGATGAAATATTGATTGAACTGTTCATTTCTATGGCTAATGTACACTAACACCATTTCTTTAAGACTCCAATCGTCAACATTAGTTAATTGAACTAAGCTCAAAATAAAAAACTACAAATTCTTTTATTCATCATAGCTGATGATCATTTCTTTGTTAATGCCTAAAACGCGTTAAAATACAGTCGTAATCTGATTAGCGGTCAGAATCATTTTATTAAATGGAGTTAATAACTAATAAAAATCTGTTGTATTTATAAGGTTTTTGTTGTATGATAACTTAGCAGCTGTAACAAATCAGGCTATTCCTCACTGCTGATTTTAATCCATTAACTAACCATTACTAATGAGACTTTATTGTAATTCTATTGTAGTTTATTATCCTTTTCCAACTATCCCTTTAATATATGTATGAGCATTTTGGCCACAGGATATTGTATTACAGCATGTGCCATTGTTGCACAAGTCATTTTTGCTAACGCTAACCATTAATCTTTCCCTAAATGGCTTCTCGATGGCATCAGTTTAGGAAGTTCAGAAGTTTATTTAAAGATGCAAAAGCATGCATTTTAATGCAGACAGTAATTGCATTTAATTTAGTTCATTACTACAGCAAAGTTAACTTCTCATTAGCTGAACCAAGACCTTTCGCTTGATTAACTATTAATCATGCCTACTCATGGTATGCAAGTTTCAGAATTACTCCGTCAACGTTCTGTCAAACACACAAAAGGCAAATAGAAACCACGAGTGACCACAGGCCTGTTGCACAAAACAAGTTGAAGTTTCAGGTTGACATATCCAAAGAAATGCAAACTAGTTAAGATCAAGTTGAGTTGTTTCACAAGCTTGATATAAACATTCTACTCTGGAGCACATGCAAATGTGACAAGTGCAGCAAACAGCACACATGTCAACATTGGGATGTGAAAATAAGGGATATGCCCACCATAGCAAGGGATATCACAACTAGGGGTGTCAAAATAATCGTTTCTTCAGTGCACCATGATGCAGACGAGGACAATTCAATATCGGTTCAGTAATAATCATAACCGGTTATTACTGACGTCATTTACCTCATATGCGCTCTGTCGCGAGGAAGGCGATCGCGAGTATTTACAACGCTCTAAAACTCATAAACTGTGCACAATTTCACTGTGTGTGTTTGCTGGATCAGTCTTTCACTGACATATACATCAAAAGCCCCTATCTCACTGAGATAGAGAGAATGAAAGTGCTCCATTTCTCTCTCTCTTTCTCTCGCTCTCTCTCTCTCTCTCACACACACACACACACACACACACACACACACACAGTGGCCCATTTGACCTGCTGGCGTGGCTTTTCTTCTCCTCTCGGCTGTTTTACAGCGTTACTTCTGGATAAAGAAACGAGCGCGTGTCTGCAGAGTTTTCTCCACCCTGTCTATCATACATCAGCTGTGAGATCGCACAAGAGCCAATTGCAACCGTTTTTGTTGAGGGTGTGACCAATCAAAGAGGTGTAAGACAACTAGACAAGGATCAGAAAGTGAGCTGGATATTTATATTTGTTTATATTATTTGCTATGCTCGTTTTGTTTAAAGTTACAGTTTGTATATCTGACTGTTTGTATTAAATGACAAAATTGTATTAAAAATAATATATAAATATAAATATATTCATACATTTAATACAAGAACTGCTGCTGTGAAGAAAATATAAAACTGTGTATGGAAAGCACCATCAATGCACCGTGATATCGAATTGAACGGAATCGATGACATGATAATCGTAACCGAACTGTGAAACTAGTGTAGGTTCACAGCTCTAATCACAACCCTAAGAAAACCCCCAAAAATGACTAAATATGTTTCTCTGGAGCTGTTTCGTTGTAAATAAACAGATAAATGATAAGTAATACATTTGCTTTATAATAATAATAAAAAAAAATATTAAGATACAATGATGTGCTTTCATTTTCTCGGTGTGAATATTCTTAAATAATGTAGCCTTTGACAGCAAGCATCAGTGTTTTTTGAGATTGAAATAAAAATAAGGGATGATGGGGCAGGGTGGTGCTGGATATGTGCGTACCTTTTGAAAAAAAAAATCCTGCAGGCGCCCCTGTTGGAATCTTCAGATGGTTTTTGCTATTTCTGCTGAGAATTTTGGTAAAAGTCTGCGGATTTCTGCGGAATTATTTTGGGAGTATCACAACTAAAATCTTAATATGTGAAATAAAAAATAATATATTTTTAACTTTTATTTAATGTTTAAAATGCAAATTCAATTAGATTCACTTTATTTGGTAAATAAAGCAAGTTTGTCATGTAATATATCTAGTAAAAGACAAACTGCATTGTACATAAACCAGATGAGCATTTTCACATTAGTCAATAATATTACTGAAATTAATTTAAAAAAACTGAATAAATATAGATTTACACAAGTAAATAAACAGAATTAATGATGGGCTAAAAAACCCATTCGCAGATTCTGGATGGGCCAACCGATAACTCACACTCAAGCACATTCAAGGCAGCATGATGATGAGAAATGTAATTAATAGTTACTATTATTGTCATCATCATCATTAGATATTCATTTAGGGATTATTGCACAAATATTAAGTCATCACAGCACTAGTTAGCAAGTTGTTTCTGGTGTTTGTTAGTCCTAATTGATGTTGTTTCCAAATACAATAAATCCCTTAATTTACAATTTGCAGTGGTGCTCATTCATTTTTGGTGGGTGCTCCTACATTTTTCCTGGTGCTCCTAAATATTTAAGGTTGGGAGCATCGGTGCTACCAAGTAAAAAAGTTAATTTCGAGCGCTGTAATTGGTCAAAAAATATTGTCAATTAACCCATTTGATCAGTTATAAATGCATAGCAATGTTTTACACATGTGTTGGTGCGATACTTTGTAGTGTGCAGTTTAATACAACTCCCTTTAGGAGTCGCCAATGGAAATAAAACAAACACACACAAGACATACACGTACGCCAGACATGACGTTGGCGTGGAACAACGCACATTCTCACGTTCATTTTATTGTTAGTAAATATAAACGTGAGCATGGAACCTGGCGTGCGCAAAGTATTTGTGATACATGAGGCCCCAGGTCATAAATATTTACCTGAAAGTTTTGGAAAAGTCCTGAAAAGTTTGTAGCAAACATTAAGGGTGTCACGATTTCAATTTTAAATTGAAATTGATCGAAATTTTTGCTCAATTTCGATTATCGAATCAAAAAATATAATCGTCGATGCTGCCACGCCCCCATGTCACGTCAGCTTGGCTTGCCAAGCGGGAAAAAAACACGTTTGTTGAAGTGCTTGTTAAACTGCAGACGCAGGAGACCCGTCGACAGAACTTAAACCCTCTCCTCTTTCAATGAAGTCGCCGGTGTGGAAGTATTTTCGATATCCAGTGAGTTATGTTGACAATGTTCGTGTTGAAAAAACACAAAAAAACACAGTTTGCAAGCTCTGCTTTGTACATATAGGGTTAGGCCGATAGACGAAGGGCGCATCGTGATCCTCCGCCCCGCCCCCATTGCAAATCCGTTCGCGAAAACACTCAGGCGCTGTTTACACTAATATGTCTTTGTTTTAAAATGGCATTTTAGAACGACAACGATTTGACATCCACAGTGGCGTGTAGCATTTCTGAGCAGCCCTCCTTCTTCACTACCGCTGAAAACACACATGACGTGACCACACACACTCATTCACACACAGACACAGACGCACAGAGCCATGCGCTCGAGACAGCAGGTCCAGGCAGTCAGAGGATCAGTAGACTGCTTCAATCTTTCACTCACTTGTACTTGGTCATTTTAGCGAACACCTCAGATACTGTTGGCTGGTTTCTGTTGGTTGTGCGTCTTTTTTACCGACGCCATTATAAGGATACAGATCACTGCCTATTCACGAGTCCCGCAGAAAAAGTGATTGACAGGTGGTAATTATGTGTGTATCTTGCCTTTATTCATTTACTGTATGATTTGTTTATGGGAAAAACAAAAACCATGCAGGTCAGGTAGTTTAAACGGTAGGCTACAAAAAATTTATTTGTTCTTAATTCATTAATCATTCATAATCGAAAATCGAATCGAACTGCGACTTTAGAACAAAAAAGTAATCGAATCGAGGATTTGAAGGATCGTGACACCCTTAGTAAACATGTGTATGAACCCTGCCTCTAATCTTAACCAAGTTGGATTTATTTAGTTTCGTCAACTCTAAACTGAAGCCTGGTTTATACTTCTGCGTCAAGTGACCGGCGTAACCCACGGCGCATGCAACGCACGTGGCTGTGCATTTATACTTCTGCGCGCTGTCTCTGTTGGTCTGCATTAACACTTCCGAAACACTAGTGGGCAGTGAGGTGTAAATGTTCCTCTGTGTCGAGTTTCTTCTTTGCTGTTTTGCTTTTCCTGAACACTTCCTGAATGTAAAAGTGGCTCAAACTCGCTCATTTTGAGGCAGGAACCGGCGGACGTGCAACAACTTTAACTATGAGGTAAACACAAAACAAAACTTTCCATCAGGAGCTCCTTCACGGGACTCCACACTTGTAAACAATCGCTACATTGGGCTGGCGTCCAGCTCGCGCCATTCACGCGGCTCTCGGTCCCGCCCAGACTCGTCAGCGCTACCAAAGCCAACCAATCACAGAGCTTGTGCTACGCGTCGTTGCAACGTGTAGTTATAATTTTTAAGAGGTGCACGTCAGCGACGCCGACGGCCACGGCGAAGGGCTATGCGTCAGCGACGCAGAAGTATAAATCCGCCTTTACTCTACAACAGGGGTCACCAATCTCAGCCCTGGAGGGCCGGTGTCCCTGCAGGTTTAAGCTCCTACTTGCCTCAACACACCTGCCTGGGTGTTTCAAGTATACCTAGTAAGACCTTGATTACCTTGTTCAGCTGTGTTTGATTAGGGTTGGAGCTAAAATCTGCTGGACTCCGGCCCTTCAGGAACAAGTCTGGTGATCCCTGCTCTACAACCTGGAGTTTGTTCTACTTCTTTTGTGCAACCAGCCTCAGGTTTCTCACATAACCTGCTTTTTATATTTAGGCCTTGATGTCATGTGTGTGCTTTGTTGCAGAAAGCCCGGGAGCTGCACAGAGAAGAGCAAGTGCTTCAACAGATGGAGTCGGATCGCACCTGTGTGGCTGAAATCCTCCAGCATCGCGGCAATGGAAAGCCTATGGATGGTCAGAGTCAGCAGAACGCACTGCTGAACTACAGCAGCAGCCGTGAGGAGAGGGTTCGAGGCTTTCTGAACGCCCTGCAGCACAAGAGAGACGCTTTCTTCGATGATTTAAGCAGCCAGGCTGTTGTGGCTTAGCGATGAACTGTTTATCTGCTGATCTGTGAATACTGTAGATCTGGAAGGACGCTTCACCCCGTTTTATGGGGCAATGGTTATGTATACTTGATATTTGAATAGAAATCTGGGAATAAATTCGCTTTGATTGAGCACAGGGGCTTCGTTTATGAACTTATACACTGTTTGACATCAATGTCATATTTAATCAAAAGAGTGAACGTCAGTAAAAGTCATTACTCTTCATTAACTGGTCAGTATTGGTCATTATTACTTCATTGGATGTTTGTCTTACTGCTTGTGTAAAGAAATACACAAGGTAGTTTAGTATGAAGGTTAAATACAGTAACACTGAAAGGTGTGGACACATTCGACTGAATATAGTTCATTCATTCATTTTCCTTAAGCTTAGTCCCTTATTTATCAGGCGTTTCCACAGCGGAATGAACCGCCAACTATTCCAGTATATGTTTTACACAGTGGAAACCCCTCCAGCTGCAACCCAGTACTGGGAAATATCCACACTGACATTGACACGCACACACA
Organism: Danio rerio; assembly: GCF_052040795.2. NCBI lineage: Eukaryota > Metazoa > Chordata > Actinopteri > Cypriniformes > Danionidae > Danio > Danio rerio. The sequence goes on from NC_141036.1 coordinate 57,088,725, forward strand.
CTTGTACACTACAGCCAATTTGTGTTTGGACTGGGGGAAACCGGAGCACCTTGAGGAAACCCACGCCAACATGGGGAGAACATGCAAACTCCGGACAGAAATGCCAACTGGCCCAGCTGAGACGACAGTGAGGCGACAGTGCTAACCTCTGAGCCACAGTACTGCCTGAAATTAGTTTTATAAGGAATATTAATGTACATGGAAAAGCATATCAAATGCAGGTAGTGTCCATTTTTAAATGACTTTCAATTGTCACGGCTTGTTTCTGTATTATTTAAAGATATTGACCTTAATAAATTTGATTATACAGTTGAAGTCAGAATTATTAGCCCCCCTTTGAATATTTTTTTCCTTTTTTAAATATTTCCCAAATGATGTTTAACAGGAAGTTTTCACAGTATGTCTGATAATATTTTTTATATATTATTATAATATTTTTTATTTGTTTTATTACGGCCAGAATAAAAGCAGTTTTTTTTAAAAAAACATTTGAAGGTCACTATTATTAGATCATTATTAAATATTTTTCTGATAGTCTACAGAACAAACCATCGTTATACAATGACTTGCCTAATTACCATAACCTGCCTAGTTAACCTGATTAACCTAGTTAAGCCTTTAAATGTCACTTTAAGCTGTATAGAAGTGTCTTGAAAAATATCTAGTCAAATATTGTTTACTGTCATTATGGCAAAGATAAAATAAATCAGTTATAAGAAATGAATTATTAAAACTATTATGATTAGAAATGTGTTGAAGAAATCTTCTCTCTGTTAAACTGAAATTGTGGAAAAAAATAAATGGGGGGAATAGTTCTGACTTCAACTGTATATCATATATTTAAAAAAACAAAAATGTTGCTGACAAATTGGTGAAACCAAGAGTTTTAAAGAATAGTGGTGAAGTATTTACCATTGATTAAAACTTTGGGGCCAAACTGTTCATCCAAGGCTGAAAATTCATTTTTGTCATTATTTACTCACTATTTACTTGTTTCAAACATTTTTTAGTTTCTTTCTTTTGTTAAATACATAGGTAGGTCTATTATTTTGGTCTTAAAACATAAATAAATTCAACATGTTTTAATGTCAAAATTGTATTGTTGTTTTGATACATAAAACCCCATTTCCTTCTCTAAACTTGTCATGGAGTGTAACATATATTTATTTAAAGATATCCTACAAGTATAAGTGGCCTTAATACATTTAGTTATATGTGTCAAACTGGTAAAACCTCTAGATTTGAAGAATAATGGCAAAGTATTGACAATTAATCCATATTTTTGGACATTTTTACACTAAATTACTGTGTTATCTGTAATCTTAAGGTAGGCCTATTATTTTGGTCTTAAAGCATAAATAAACCCAACATGTTCTAATGTCATAATTGTATTGTTGTTTTGATACATAAAACCCCATTTCCATCTCTAAACTTGTCATGGAGTGCAACATAATTCTGTATATTTTTAAAACTGTCCTAAAGTAATAGGTGGCCTTTAATTGATTTGTCAAAACGGTAAAACCTTTAAATTTAAAGAATAATAGCAAAGTGTTGACAATTAATCCGTATATTTGGGAACCAAACCGAGTCTTTTAAAATAGGCTAGGCTACCTGACGAGATGTTTTGGACGTGTTTACACCGAATTAAATACTAGTGTGTCATCTGAAAACCTCGGTATTGTTTTTGCTTTAAAACATGAAAAAAGGGGACACACTTTAATGTTCAACTTTATTAGATGTACTGATACACAAAAGCCCATTTTCGTCTCTGAACTCACGACGACGTTAGCAGTTTTTGTCTGTTCGTTTCATTATTTACATTAAATTCCCGGTGCGCTGTGCGGTCTGGCCAGCAGGGGCGCCATTATTACCAAGACGAGCAACAGCATCTGTGTCTGAGCTTGAAAAAACCCGGTAAAGTCTAGATGGGATACAGCTGCGGATACTCTGCGTAATTATTGTGACACTGTACAACATTATTTATATTTTAACTTACTGTGAAGGTTGGATTTAAGGTTGTGATAGTGAAAAACGTTAATAGAATCCAATTTAATTGGTAATTTAATAAATAACAAGAATAATACTTGGTGTAATTACTGTTTATACATTACTGTGACGGTTAGGGTAAAGGTAGACGTTAATAAAATAAAATTTTTAGGTAAAAAAATATAAATAATTCTTGTTAACTTTTGACCGCGGCTGTATCCCTTCTGAAACCCGAGCGGGGAATTCAGTCATTGTTGCTTTAAGAGATAAGCGACGCCCAGCGATACGTCATCGTCGTCGAAGCCAATCGCCGAGCAGAGTATGTAAAATCTGGTTTAAACCGGTTTCTATCTTAAATTTCAATATAAAAACTTAATAAAACATATAGAGCCGTTATTGTATTTTACGCGAGACGCTGTGAGGCGTGTAGGGAGCCGCTGCTGACGAGCATACTATACACACCCACACTCAGATTTTTTTTGCCATTTTTTCGGGTTTTTTCTGCAGCCAAGATGCCCAAAAGAAAGGTAAGAGTGCACTGAGATATCTCTATTTTTAACAAAAATCCTAAAATTCGATATTTGTCAACATATGTGTGCATTTTTTTGTATTTTTTGTTGCTGTTATTCGCTGTGATGGTGTAGTTGTTTTTTTAATAATGGCGGACGGTCGATTTTACATATTCACTGTCAGGGATACTGTCACCCTGTGACGAAAACACGAGGAAAAACGGCTGAAAATAAAACCACACGAGCTTTACTCATCGACTAATTCTGTAACCTATATATGCATTATGATTTCGATAAATATTCGTAAAAAACAAATCCGTAACATCCTGTATGATCGCCTGATCACTCGGTAATATAAATGGAGGGAACTTGCAGGTCTTGCGACGCTGGTCGAACTATTGCTCAACTATTACTCATATTTCCACACACAAACATACATAATGTATTAAATATGATCCTATTATCATCACATATATGATTTTGATGATTATAATGTTCGAAGTACATTTAAAAAAATAACATCGTGATAGTAAATTGGTTTAAAATCCCAATTCAAACGTGTATATATGTAGTCATTTTCACTAATAAAATCATGTATTGCACTGTTTTATCGCGTCTGTTAAGCTGGTCCTGTCATTGTTGATGTGCAGTATTCCGCCTACTCGAAACGTCAGGCTGCCATCTTTACAGCACCTGTGTGTCTTGTGAAGACGGCGCATTGCTTGTTATAAACCTTCAAACTGCATGTTAGTCTTATTTTTATACGTCATATCTAAGTATTCCATCGTGCTTTTATGCAAGCTGCGGATTTTTCGTGAGGAAAACAAAGGAACTGTACGCAGAGGATCGCCCCTCTGTCGTTTAAAAGGCGCGTAGTGATGCAGACAAACAAAAGGAAGCCGTCTTTGCCCGCGCGCTCTGACAGCCCGGATTTGAATTTGAATATGCGCGGGAAGACAGCAGAAATAAAGTCATCCGTTATGAAAAATAGCTCAGCGCCTGTGACGTAAAGACTCGAGGCTTTAACAAAGAACCTTATATATCGGTCGTTGTGGTATTATTAATGTTATTGTTATTAAATTACATTTTTAAGGCTTTTGAACAATTTTTAAAATTCTTTTAACGGTTTTTGTTTTTTGTTTTGTTCATTTAGATTGATGGTGAGAAGGGCGCCAAAGGCAAGGAGGAGGTTTGTCTTGTTTATTTAAATTTATATTTGCATATGTTTGTTTTTATGTATTATTATTAATAATTAATGCAAAATATGCTTATGAATATTAC